>NC_041386.1:234875310-234911015 GCF_002162155.2 Triticum dicoccoides | reverse complement strand
CCCCCTGTTGCTCCACCGACGTACTCCTTCCTCCTATATATACCTACGTACCCCCAAAACGATCAGATATGGAGCCAAAACCCTAATTCCACTGTCGTAACTTTCTATATCCACGAGATCCCATCTTGGGGCCTGTTCTGGAGCTCCGCCGGAGGGGGCATCCATCATGGAGGGCTTCTACATCAACACCATAGCCCTCCGATGAAGTGTGAGTAGTTACCTCAGACCTTCTTGTCCATAGTTATTAGCTAGATGGCTTATTCTCTCTTTTTGGATCTCAATACAACATTCTCCCCCTCTCTTGTGGAGATCTATTCGATGTAATCTTCTTTTTGCGGTGTGTTTGTTGAGAGCGATGAATTGTGGGCTTATGATCAAGATTTTCTATGAACAATATTTGAATCTTCTCTGAATTCTTTTATGTATGATTGGTTATCTTTGTAAGTCTCTTCGAATTATCAGTTTAGTTTGGCCTACTAGATTGATCTTTCTTGCAATGGGAGAAGTGCTTAGCTTTGGGTTCAATCTTGCGGTGTCCTTTCCCAGTGACAGTAGGGGCAGCAAGGCACGTATTGTATTGTTGCCATCGAGGATAACAAGATGGGTTTTTTATCATATAGCATGAATTTATCCCTCTACATCATGTCATCTTTCTTAAGGCGTTACTCTGTTTTCATGAACTTAATACTCTAGATGCATGCTGGATAGCGGTCGATGAGTGGAGTAATAGTAGTAGATGCAGGTAGGAGTCGGTCTACTTGTCTTGGACGTGATGCCTATTACTTCCTTTGCTTTTATTTTACTTTGCATCTTTACCACAAAAATATTGTATTATCATATCTATCAAATCTCACTCTCGTAAGTGACCGTGAAGGGATTGACAACCCCTTATCCCGCTGGTTGCGAGGAGTTATTTGTTTTGTGCAGGTACGAGGGACTCGCCCGTAGCCTCCTACTGGATTGATACCTTGGTTCTCAAAAACTAAGGGAAATACTTATGCTACTTTGCTGCATCACCCTTTCCTCTTCAAGGGAAAACCAACGCAGTGCTCAAGAGGTAGCAATGGGATATCACAATATCTCTTTTTTAATTAATGCATCTATATACTTTGTAAAGGGTGGAAGTCTCAGCCTTTTGCCTAGTGTTTTGTTCCACTTTTGTCGCCCTAGTTTCTGTTATACCGGTGTTATGTTCCTTGATTTTGCGCTCCTAACACGACCGGGGTTTATTGCCCCCCTTGACAGTTCCCTTTGAATAAAACTCTTGTAGCAAGGCCCAACTTCGGTTTTACCATTTGCTTAATATCATCTAAACCTTGCATAGGGATCGGCTAGCTCCCGAGGACTCTTAATCAACTACCCATGCCAGTGCTCCTCATGATTGTTGGTCCAAACCTGTCAATCGCCGGTGGCCACCAGGGGCAACTCTGGATTGGCCTACCGGTTGTTTGGACAATCCGATCATGGCATGAGACGAGATACATGTGGCTACTATCAGGGTATCCGCACGTCGGGAGGTCTTGTTAGTTTTGTTTTACGATTATCGATATCTCTTATGAACCGGGATTCCAAGCTTGATAGGGTTGTCCTGGAATGGAGGATTTTCCTCCACAGATCATGAGATTTTGTGATGGACTAAGTTGGGACACCCCTGCAGGGTCAAATATTTTCGAGAGTCATCCCCGCGGTTATGTGGCATATGTGAAATTTATAATATCCGATTGTTGAGAACTTGACACCAGATCCAAATTAAAATAGACCATCTGCGTGTCTAACCATGACCGTCTCTTTTCGAGTGAGTTTGAGAATAGAAAACTATGGGGTTATGTCTGATTCATAAGTAGTTCAAGGTCATTTCTTGATCATTAGTAGTTGCGACCGTTATGCATAGTTTCTCTTCTTACTCCTGTACTCGTTAGTTAGCCACCATACAATGCTTAGTGCTTGCTGCAACCTCACCACTTATCCATTCCATACACATTAGGCTTTGCCAGTCTTGATACCCATGGTAATAGGATTGCTGAGTCCTCGTGGCTCACTTATTACTACAACAACAGGTGCATGTACTGGTAAATAATGCTATGATCTAACGTGAGCGCGACGCTTGCTTGTTTGGAGTTCTTCTGCTTCTTCTTCGATCAAGGGATAGTTTCCGGGTCGAGAGCTTGGGATTAGCAGGGTGGATGCCGTTCTTCTTTTTCGTTTGATTTCATCCATGGTCAAATCCTGCTCTTTTGTATGATGACTGCTATGTATTGATGTATCCATGTATTCATGGTGTAGCTTATGGTGAGTGTAAGCCCATATTTGGTATCCTCATCTATTCAGTACATGGTATACTGTAATGATATCCACCTTGCTATGTGCTCGAAATGCGGTTGTGCCCCAATCATGACTTCATCACGTGATTGGGATAGAATCGCATCTTGGGCGCTACAAGTTGGTATCAGAGCCTTACCGAGCGTAGGAGCCCCCTTGATTGACCGAACCGATGCCGTTGTCGAGTCTAGAAAAAAATATGTTGAGTCTAGTTATATATTGGAGATTTGGATTTCTTTTACTCCCATCCCCTTCATCGCTCTAGGGAGGAATCTTTACGCATGTGTTTTGTTTCCATTACTCCTTTTTTTCACTCAATTTTTTATTAGGATCACACGGGTATTGTTGGAGTCATTGTGATATCCTTGTGACGGGAATTCTTTCTTGGTGCCACCTGACATTTAGGGGTTGTGGCAGTGTCCCAGGGAGTTGAGCTCCAAGGTGTTTTCGTCACAGAGCTTATCATTTTCAGTTCCGGAATACCAGAGGACGCCAACATAAAAAACGCTTCTATACTCTTTGTGGTGAGAGTAGTTGGGTGCTACCCAGTACAGGGGAGGGCGATCAGATGTATTGACACGGCTAGTATATCGGATGTTTTTGAAGGTCTGAGATACACCGTTTTCGAGGTTTCTGGTTATGTGTTGATGGAGGCAGTACATTTCGAGCGTAGAATTCTGTTAGGAGTTTTTTGATGATATTTTGCTCCTTGTACTTGTTGTACCAGATAGCATAACCGAAAATTTCAGTAGTTCATAGGTGGGAATTCAAGTAGTGACCTAAGTTTATCCTCCCAGCAAATGCATGAGGGGTTATGTATTTGTTTCTGGCTTATTTTCCAATCCAAATTCTTAGTTTTGTTTTATTTTTGGTATTCAAGTTGCTTCGAAGTCAAGTGTTGATTCCACACCTTTTCCTATGCGGTGTGCTCAAATTTCTATGGGAGTGCTAATCCTTCTTGATCATCAAGATTTTCATGTCAGTCCTTTCAACCGGTTCACTTCTCTTCAAGTTATTCCATACGGGCATCGCTAAGAAGCCTGCGGATTTGTACATTTCATCCATCCCAAGTTTCTTCTTCTTTTCCCACCATCCCACCCTTTTTCTTTGAGGACTTAGATTTCTTAAACAAGTATCCATTTATATTCATGGGAAGTCTCTTCGTTCTTTTCCTTCAATGTTTTAACCTGGTGATTCTCATGAAGATGTGAAGGAAGCTTCAAGTTCCTCATTCTTTCATTCTCCATTCTCTTTTCTTCTTTGCTTGACGAAATGCAAGCTTTCGGTGTTGATCATATCCCTTTCCTCCTTTCAAATGCTTTCTCATGGTGATGCACCTCTTAATCATTCACCTCTTGCTGTTCATATCCAGACTGCCAAAGATATCCCAGAAGATTCATGTTTCCGCTCGGAATCCATTCAAGCTATTTCGAGGTTGTTACCTTATTCAAGTCATTTAACTAAACCAGTGCAATCTCTCTCTTTAAAAGTCTTCAACGGTGTTTCTTTGAGTGGGCCCTAACCCACAGGTCTTTCCCAGGATCCTACCTGACTCTTCTATTTTTATCCAGAGTTATCTTCAGATTCTTTTGGAAGTTTGACGTACGAATGAATTTTCATCACTTGGATGCCTCCTTCAAGATTGCTTTCAAATTCTTTCCATCTTTCGCTCAACCTCTGTATTCTTCATTGTTCCGGAGTGTATCACCAATTAATGGTGGTGTTTTTCATTCTCTTTCTTAGCATTGAAGACCGAAGAAGCGTTTCTGCTAAATCTTGTCCTTTCTCTTGAAGATTCATAGTTCAAGCTTGATGCTATCCCCTCAAATTGTTCCAATCGTGTGAAATTCGTTTCATATCCATCTGAAGAATTTCATGAGTGTTTTCATTTCGATTATCCAGAGGCCATCACTTCATTCTTCATTTTCAACTTTCTGCTCTCGTTTCCCCATTCTCACTAGTGCCTCGCTTGAGTATTCTTTAGTCAGCTCGTGATCTCTTCCTTCTCTTGCATATAAAGTTTCTCCAATATCTTTGTCATTTACTAATCCTTCCCGATGATTTGTTCTCTTTTCCTTCATTCATTTTCAATTCTTACGGTGGTTCATTGGAGATTCGTCTTCCTTTGTTCTCTTATCAATTAATTCGTTCTTTCCAAATCCTATCGGTGGTTCGTTGAAGATTTTCCGAAATTGCGCTATATCTCTCCCTAATCTGTTTCAAAGAGTATAAGTAGTATGGGAAATCCATTTCTTGTCATCAATTCAAATTGAAGAATGATACACAAAACATAAGTCTTATTCTTGTTTCATCCTAGTGATTAATCCCTTTCTTCGGAGTTTGTTCATGAGGAATAGTTGGTATCAAGTTGTTTATCTTTGTTTTCTGGAGTTCCAAGTTTTCTGAACTATCTCGTTAAGAAGCTCCATCTAAATCATTGCAAGGCTTCACCTTATTCTTTCAACTTCTCTTTCTATCTATCATCCTTTTATTACCGGAATCCTTCTAGACTTTTCTTCATGGTGGCTCATCAAGATTTATTTCATTCTCAAATCATTCATCAAGATTCTTGTAGGAGGTGCTCAAGTATTCTTCATCTTGCATTTAGAAATGCAATTCATTCTCCCTTATCCCGAACTAGAGTTTTCCATCTATTTGTTCCTCTCAACCAATCAATCATTTGGTAGTGCCACAATTTGACCTCAAGTTTTGAGATGTTTTCCATAAGCCCACAACAAGCTTATTCTTTTGTTGTTGATTTTTCAACAACTCCGTTCAACCCTTCTATGCAAGGATGCTTTTCAAATTCAATTTTGGGAGAAGTTTTCATTTCCTTCTCCGTTCTTTTCTTTCGTTGATATAGCTTCTATTCATTCGTTCCGGAGGCATTGTGATGTTGCTCCCTTCGACCAATCATCTCGTTTTCTCAAGATCATAATCTCTTCCTTGCTTTTCCATTCAACAAGAGTGTTGTGTCCTCTATCCAAGTTCCTTTTATCTTATCAAGTCTTGCCTCTCTTTTTAGTCAGAGTGCTACCGAATTCTTCTTTCTTTGCTTCTCTTCAACCAAAGTGGGTTCAAAGTCTATATTGTTCCTTGAGCTCTTGGTTCTTGTCATATTCCTTGTTCCTCTTTCATAACGGAGTGTTTGCAATCTTGTTCATCTCCATTGTATTCTTTCTTTCAATTTGTTCAACCTCTCAAGGCTCGTGGTTACACTCGCTTGTCAAAGAAGCAACTTTGTTTTACCTCTTACTCTTCCGCTTCTCTCTGGTGTCATCCTTAGATCTCAGGGCGAGAGCTCTTGTAAGTGGGGGAGTGTTGTGACGACCCAAGACCAAGAGTCTAGATGCCTTCTAGTTATTTCGTTGTTGTCGTGTGATTTAGTTTTCTGTTGCATTTCATCATCGCATCATGCTCATTGCATTCGGATGTTTTATTTATAACTTGCATCCGTTCGTAGTGGCCACTTCTCCTTTGTCTCAGTTCGCCTTTCTCACCAACCGGTTTGTCGATTCCCTTTTGTCAAACCACCTAACCCCTCTTTGCACAGTCCATCGACCCCTCGCCCGCGTCCGAAACTTCCCCGAAGCCGAATCGTCCTGTCTTGACCGATGGGTCCGGATCATCCCCAAACATCCCCAAAACATCTTCGATTTCTCATTTGGACTTCCCTAGCCTATTTTTCTTGATCGTCTGATCTAATCGAAGGGTCCAACCCTAGTTTTAATCTGTATATATAGCCCACCTAGTCTAAAGCGAAACCAAATCCCTAATTTCTAGGGATCCTCTAGCCGCTGCCACCCCTGTCCATTCCCTCCTCCTTCCCCGGGATCTCACCCTTCCCCCTTGCTCGTTGTGCCCAACCAACCACAACCGCCACCCCCTCTGTTCCCCAGGCCGAGTAGGAGCACTCTGCCTCGTCTTCTCGCGTGGCCAACAGCCTCGACGGCGACCTACAGGACCACCGTCATGCCCTGCTTCTTCCTCCTCCTCGAGGAGATGCCCCTCGCCTCGAGCACCAGCGCTCCAAGGCCGTCTTCTGCAGTTCGTTGTCGCCGGAGCTCACCACCACCAATAGGTCGCTGCACCTCTCCACCGCCCTGCCAAGTCGGTTTGCTGCATCACCCGCCGGCCTCCTCTACTTCGAAGGCATGCGTGTGCCTACCTCCCTGACCTCGCAAGCCTCGTCGCGGGTCAATCACGTCCACCGCCATGGACTTCCTCGTCGAGCCGTTGCCGCGTCGAGCTCCATCGTCCAAGTGCGCCGACCCGTTCCCTTGTCACCCAAGCCGCCATATACCTCGACCAGCCCGAGCCCCCATGTCGCCACCCCTGTTGACCTGCTCTGTTCGGTGACCTCCGAGCAGCACCACCTGCCGGATCATCTCGAACTCGCCTCCCTAACCGAAACTGGCCCAGATTCGGCCATCTCCAACGCCTAGTCGCTGGTTCCCGCCGACCCCATCACCAGAACCTCCCCTGGCGTCGTCTTCTGCATCGCCATGAACCTGTTACTACTTCTGTTCTCCATTCTTTAGTAACGAGCAACATTAGCTCACTCGGTGCAGTCGCACATTGACCGCACCAGGCCCAGCTCCATCGTGCCGGCGCCCACGGCCCCGAGTGCCCCAGACGCAACCCAGCCGCTTCACCGACTGGGCTTGGCCCATGGTGAGAAACCTCCAACCTAGTGCCCTATTCCATCCCAATTCCCAGATTTAGCCCGTGCAACATTTTTTTGTCTACCAGAAGTTTGGACAATCAGATCATGGCCTGAGACGAGATATGCGCGGCTACTATTAGGGTGTCGGGAGGTCTTGCTGGTTTTGTTTTACCATTGTGGAAATGTCTTGTGAACCAGTGATGAGGACATCAATACCATTGTTACACCCACAACCCCTACTGCTACATATACTAGACCAATTACTAAAGCTCGCATACGCCAATTAAATTATCAGGTACTTCCATTTCTTGGTAATGATTCTAATGTTCATGAGAATATGATGTTGCCTAAATTGGATACATTTGTTTTGCATACAAATGAAGGGCCCACTACTAGGGAAAACCCTAGTAGTAGCGCTTGAAATATGCATAGCAGTAGCGCTGGGTCCAGTGCTACCACTAAGGCGCTACAGCTAACTAGTAGCAGTAGCGCTGGAAAGGGAGCGCTACTGCTACTTGTAAGTAGCAGTAGCGCTTGTTCTAAAAAGCACTGCTGCTAAATTTTCCTGTATTTTTAAAAAATACAGCTTATTTTCATTGTGTGGTTTTATATACAGTACTTTCATCATATGATTTTATGACCATGATTACTTATTATATATAACAGTGGGTGAAATGAACATGGAGTAGATTCAAGTGGAGGCAACATGTGGTGCATGTCGAAAGTACTACTCTAATCCAAACTTGATCTAGTTTGGATTAGTAGTACTTTCGATGTGCACCACATGTTGGCTTCACTTGAATCTAATCCAGGTTCATTTCACCCATTGTTATATATAATAAGTAATCATGCTCATATAACAACCTAGCATCATGCATCATCGATCATAATAATAAATAACTCATCATTGGTATCATAATAACAAGTCATACTTATTATCATCGATCATACAACTTCTACTCGATACCACATCATCATCATAGCCATCTAACCAATCCTACTTAGTTGTTCTAAGCACATGATCATGAGTATTATTAACTAGGACCTACTACCTTCTCTTAGGTAAAATAGCACAAAACAAGATTAGGCCCTGACTCTCCATTATGGAGAATGGAGATTATCCTATCTTCAATTCTTGCCTTTCGCACAATGTTGCTTCCAAGTACCTCCTTACTATTGTCCATACATTTTTTCCATTCTTTGATTTTCATGTCTCCACATCTTTTAGAAATCCAATATGGACAAGTGAGATTCGTATGATGACCTGGCCGTATGTTCAAAACATCAAGGCGACCATTCTGATACATCAGATGAGGCACACAATCATTCGGGATTTTTTGTTGAAAAACATAGTAATAACTTCGTAGTTAGCAATGTAGTTAAGTTTTAAAAGAATTTATGCAAAAGGTGCATGGATGTCGTAATACTGGAAAATCTTACCATGACATCTCCATGGATGTTACTCTAGTTCAACACGTGCACTAGGGGCACATATTGACCATAATGTGGAAGAGTTTTATAATAGATATTGTAATTCTCATGATCAGCACAAAATGCGACCAAATGATTTTTCTTCTGATAAGTTAACTTAGAGCCATCGGTGTAGTAGGTTCTGTCTACCATGTTCTGCACATTGCTTGAACAATGAAAATAAGCTGTCAATGGAAATAAGCTGTCAACTATTTTGAAATGAACAATATAAATTAGTTAATAACTATGTTTGATAAACTCGCATAGCGGTAGAATTGGAAGCGTATCGACAAGGACCCAAATGTACATATTGTCTTGGTCGATGTTAGGATCACCAAGATCCATGGTGACAAGCATACCCTCATAAAAACCATACATCTTGCAATGTGCTTCCCAATTTTTGCAACCAAAATGGGTTACGCTCTCAGAATTATACAGATTTACTTCAAAAATCCACATCATGATGGGTCCTTAGGTGAATTTTCTTTGTTTCAAAATTTTCATGGTCTTCAAAACCCATCCTCTCCAAGACATAGCATCTTGCATGGCATGGGATAACCTACTCAAATTGTAAAAGATGAAATTACACGTTGAAATAGTTGAAGTCATGCTTAATTACGAAAAAAACAATTTTCGTCGTTGAGTACCGTGTCAACATCGAAGGTCTCCTGGAGCTTAATGCTGAAGCGCTAATCTTCGTCCAGGTGAGGCCTATCGCACAGACCTCGGTCGTCATTGCACCAGCTGCACTCCCCCGGGAGACTTTCGTCGTCCGTTGATGACATTTCCTATGTTCATAATTCAAAGATTAAACTTGTACAATTCAATATATGTACTATAAAAATTAAATTAGATCATTATTTTTCATCACGGGTTGACTATCGGTCTGCCGAGTCTATATGGTGGAGACTCTCCCTCAATGATTCCTCTTTGACATTTCCGACCGTCGGTGATGGTCGTTACTCCTCCTTTCCCTAGTGCATAACAATGGTCTAGCGCAAGGAAGAGAAGGAGAAATGACCCCCACGACAATAGTCGGCGTCTTCGTCCTCTCTCATACATGGTGGATACACTCCCTCACTAATTTTTCGACCTTCAGTGATGGAGCCTCGACAGACTTAAAGTCAACCTGAAATGTCGTTTAATTATTTTTCGAGAAAATCCAGGACACTTGATATTTCCTACATATTCTAGCACAAGTCATGCCAGAATTCACGGAAAAATCCGGCATGGCCTTCACTAGAAAAGGACATATCGAGCACCTGAAATTTGCCGGAACGGAAATTAGTCAGCACTCCGGCAAAACATAGGCCACTATAGGAGGTGTAACCTGCAAACATGGCCGGCCACTTGGGCAAGCACATATCCTATTTGAGCAACACAAGATATACATGTTTATATCTACATCATATGAGCATTCAATAAGCATTCAAGATATACACCTAAATTCTATTAACTACACCTAATTAAAAACCTACATCTTAAACATGCTTCGATCATAACTAGGGTTCATACTATGTTATTCTAAGATTAAACACCTAAAATAGCTAAATTAAATTAACAACATGCGGTGGCTTGTCTCACCTCGATCGAGGTCGGAGGGGATTGGTGACGGGGACGGCGGCGGGGATGATGCAGGGGCTCCTTGATCTCTGCAAAAACAAAGTATAAACAAAAACATTATTATCGTCATCTTAGGACTTAGTGAAACTCCATAAGCTACATTGAATTATTCTATTCAAATTTACTTATAATTTCCTATTCTTTTAAAATTTTCTAAAAATTTCCTATTCTATTCAAAAAACCAATATTTACTTATTTTTTCAATTTCATAATTTATTCTATTCAAATTACTTTTTCAAAATTTCTAAAAATTTCCAATTCTATTAAAAAAACCTACATTTACTTATTCTATTCTAAGTACTTATTCAAAATTTCTAAAAAGAAAATATACTAAAAACCTACATTTACTAAAAACAAAAACCTACATTTACTAAAAACAAAAACCTACATTTACTTAAAACAAAAACTAAAACAGAAAGGGGGACGATGAGGTGGTAGGAGACCAGGAGGAGGAGGGAAGGAGGAGAAAGGAGGAGGGAGGAGGAGGAGAGCAAGGAGGGAGGAGGAGGAGGAGGTGTCCACTTGAGAGGGAGGAGGAGGATGGGAAGGGGCCGCTGGCGGATAGGGAGGAGAGAGGATGGCCACGGGAGGAGGGAGAGATGAGGGTGGCGAGAGGAGGAGGAGGGAGGGAGGGAGGGGAGGGCGGCAAGAGGAGGTGGGAGGGAGGGAGGCAGCACCTTGGGTGCGACGGCGGCGATGACATGCGGTTAGTGGAGATGAGAGTGTGTGAGGGAGAGTGAGGGACGCGCGTGGCGTGCATAAGATACCCGTAGTAGTAGCGCTTGTCCGTAAACAACGCTGTTGCTATGATCATTAGCAGTAGCGTTTTTTCTTAACCAGCGCTACTACTAAGGCTATGATCATTAGCATGTAAAAAAGGCATCAAATGAAAAAATGCATTGGTCATCATCGATTGTTTTGTAGAATCTGAATTGTTAATAGGAATCTTCGCTGATTTAAGAACCAGCAAAGATTCCTATTGCGGCAACAGATCCTACACATAGAGTTCAATGAAGACCAACTGGCTGTGATTGTTTGAGAGGCACCATATTTAAGGTGGTAAAAATTATGTTCGCGGAGCGAGGTGAGACTAAACTTTTGTCTAGGAGGGGGACTGAATTTATCAGTAGCGCTAGTCGTGGAAAAAGCGGTGTTGCTAAGATTCATAGTAGTAGCGCTTTCAAAAAGTGAGCGCTACCACTATCCCTAGCATACCTGGAATGGTCTATCAATTGTAGTAGTAGCACATTTTATAGGTTCAGCGCTGCTGCTACGATCATAGTAGCAGCCCCCATGCTGCCGAAGCGCTACTGGCATGTAGCAGCAGCGCTTTCCTTGAACAAGCGCTACTGGTGAACTCCTGTGTATAAGCATTTCCCTAGTAGTGTCCTAGCATGGATAAGAGGGATGAACACTGGAGCAAGACCAAGCATGGAGATGATGGCATGCGCATGGGGAACAAGTACGGAGTTGCAAGTGATGATTTCAGGACTTTGAAGCCACCATAAGGAGTGCGTGAATCCTTGGACGAACTATAAAAGATGCCACTTCATAAATTTTGTCTAGAGGCTATTCCAGGTGCTGTGTCACCTTATTATTGGGCCAGGCCCATGTAATTTCTAAATACTTAAGTATAGGTTGTTTTTAGAGTCCGTATGTGTGGGGAAACAAGAGTTAGGGTTGGTTTCGGACCCCTCCTCCAAGGGCCACGAAATTCCCCCCTCTTCCTCCATATATACAGCCTTAGAGCGTTGTTTAGACTTCGGGTTTTGTTTAGATTAAAAGTTCGACATAGCTGCAACTTCGCGTACTTCATTTGTGTTCAACGACCAGACCAAGGCATCACAGAACCCCACCTTGTCCAATAAAGCTTTCATCTTATATTCGCAATATCCAGATTGCAATCTTAGTTTCTTGCTTGTTCTTCGTTTGCTTGCAGGAAATAGACCCTCGTGGTTAGGTTGATCGTGCTCCGGCGTGGTCAATAACCCCTCGGAACTTGGTTCGTAGCCGGATCGTCAAGGTCGACTCCCACAAAAAATGATAACTATCTCATCGAAACATCGGGACACCCTCGCCTCTATCAAGTGGTATCAAATTTCCAGCTTGCTCGGTGAGATTTTCTAGTTTTTCGTAGTTTAGATCGAGTCTGTTCTTCATACCTATAGTCCACGAAAAAGCCAAAAAAATAGGGTTAGTTCATCGTATCCGAACCAATCTGCGCCTTTGCATAATCTTTTTTCAGTTTTTCTTTGTTGAATTTACAGTTGCATCGTCATGTCTAGTTGTTGGTCTTAGCATCTAGTCCTTTAGAGTTTCGAGTTCTATCACAGTTTGTCACGCCGCCGCCGCACCATCTTCATCGTTGCTGCCATAAACCACCACCGCTGCAATATCCCACCAACGCTACCATATACCACCACCGCTGCCATATCCCACCAACCGCTGCCATATACCACCACCGCTGCCATATCCTACCATCATATATCCACCACCAATACGAGTTCTTTTTCATAATAGGTTTGCTTTCGAGATCCATCTATTTTCTGTTCCGTGTTTCCTTGCCTGAGTAGGTTTCGGGAAAAAAATTCTGGAGACCCCCGGGCAGTTTTTAGGCCAAAATTTTGGCAGGCGAAAATAATTTTTCCCTATCCTGTTTTTAGGCTTTTCTGAGTCTTTTGAGACACTTGCCATCATAGTGATTTTTTGTCGCACTTTTTCATCATCGCTGCCCTCATTTCTGAAAAAAATAGTCAAAAAAATTTCATGCCTATCTTGTCAATTTGACTTGGGAAGAGATTTGAGACACTCGCCATTATAGTGATTTTTCGCAAAAAAAGAGGACAAAAAAGAGCGAAAAAAATACCAGAGTGGGATTTTCCCTTGTTTCTGTGCCACTCCGTGATTTTGTTAGTGTTCTAGGCTCGCGTCTCTAGTATGGTCTAGCCTAGGACCAGCACCGTACCGTCGTTGAGCGTTTATTCAACTTTGCATCTCTGAATTGATTATTGCTGACCCTTTTTCTACCATATTATAAGCCTTCCCAGCTCCACATACATCTACGTCATGCGTTTGAATCTCCCTAGTAATCGCTCTATCCAAGCTTTGAGAGTTTTGACTACAATGGTTGCCAATCACCACCTGCCGCTTGGTAAGAACTGGTAAGAATTTGAGATTTGCTTGGCGGATTTATGACACACTGCCACTTTCTAGTAGTCTGTAGGATCATATTCTTGTGTGTTTCTATTGCTGCTAACCATGGCAGGGTCACAAGATGACGAGATTGACTGGGAGAACATGACGAAGAAAGAGCTTCATGACAAATTTCAACAAATGTTAGGTCAACAGGTGGAAGACGTGATGGCCAGCTTTGGAAAGGCACTTGAGAGGATTGATGACATTGAGAAGAAAATTGACAACAAGTTGGATGCCAAGTTTGAGGAAGTACTCGCGCGTCTACCACAACCATCAGCGGCCTCTCCTGCACCATTGCAACAACAACAACCACCTCCACATCGCGAAACAGCCCTCCAACGACCGAGCCGTGTTCCTCTTGACAATGACCAAACTTCTGGTGTCGCTGCTATTGCTGTTGATGCTTCTCTGGGTCCTGCTTCTGCTATGGAGGAGGACGATTACGTGGGCGATTATGAGGATGAGGTTGATCAAAATCAGAACTACGTGCAACCACCAGCACGACCACCAGGTCGTCCACATGCAAATAATCGCAATGGTAGGCCTGCACCACCACCTTAGGTACGAGATCATGACCACATTCCTAAATTGAAATTGAATATTCCACCATTTGAGGTACATATGTTCCTGATATATATCTTACTTTGGAGTTAGAAACTGAACAGCATTTTACATGATTACAATATCCCGAGGAGAGACGGGTTGCTGCTGCTGTTTGTGCTTTCACTAGTTTTGCATGTGTGTGGTGGTCTGAACATTGTAGATTATATCCTATTCCGGCTACTTGGGCTGCTTTGAAAACTGCTATGCGGACTCGTTGGGTTCCACCATATTTGTAGAGGAGTATTATCAGGAATTACAAACTGGCATGATTAGATGTGGTATTGTTGACGATAATGAGGCTATGCTTGCACATTTTATGGGTGGATTAAATAAAGAGATTCAGATTATTCTTGAGTATAAGGAGTATAATAATATCACTCGTCTATTCCATCTTGCTTGCAAAGCTGAACGTGAAGTGCAGGATAGACAGGCATTGGCGCGAACTAATTTCTTCAGGATGATGTTCATCGTGGACACCACATACATCCTCTACTTCCACACGTCCTAATGCAGCATCGCCTACTTCATCCTCCAACTCAAACCATGATACAAGAAAGCAGGCACAACCACCACTATCTGCCAAGTGCACACCTTCTGGGCCTGCACAGAGCTCTTCTTCATCCACGCCATCAATTGGGCAAACACATGATATTATTTGTCATCATTGCAATGGTGGAGGTCATTATGAGGAGACTTTGTATCTTATTAAAAGTGAAGAACACGGTGTAGATCATTCTGATCATGAGACGCAATTCATGGCTGCTGACGATATTGACAGGTATGAAATTTTAGTTGCTCAACGTGTTTTGAGAGTGCAGGTCACGCAAGCCGAGCAAAATTAGAGGCACAATTTGTTCCATACAAAGGGAGTTGTGAAGGAATGTTTGGTTTGCGCCATCATAGATGGAGGGAGCTGCAATAATTTGGCTAGCATGGAGATGGTGGAGAAGCTGTCTCTCACCACAAGACCACATCCACATCCTTACTACATCCAATGGTTCAACAACAGTGGCAAGGTTAAGGTAACACGTACTATTCGTGTGCATTTTAGTATCTCTACATATGCTGATTATATTGATTGTGATGTGGTACCCATGCAAGGATGTTCCTTATTACTTGGTAGACCATGGCAATTTGATAAAAATTATGTACACCATGGTCGAAACAATCATTATACTCTTGTTCACAAGGATAAACATATTACTTCGCTTCCTATGACTCCTGATTCCATTTTGAAAGATGATATTAATAGAGCTAATAAAGCAAAACAGGAAAAAATAAGAGTGAAAATCAGATTGTCACAAAAGAATTTGAGCAACAAATGAAGCCTAATAATAAACCAGCTAGTGTTGCTTATGAAATTAAATTGAAAAGTGCTTGTTTACTTGCCACCAAATATGATATTGATGAGCTAGATTTCAGCAAATCTGTTTGCTATGTTTTCGTGTGCGAAGAGGCATTATTTTCATTCGAGGACGTGCCTTCCTCTTTGCCTCCTACTGTCACTAAGATTTTGCAGGAGTTCGCTGACGTCTTTCCACAAGATGTGCCACCGGGATTACCACCTATTTGCGGGATTGAGCATCAGATTGACTTAATTCCCGGTGCTTCGCTGCCAAACCATGCGTCATACCATACCAATCTAGAGGAGACAAAGGAGATTATGCGTCAAGTACAGGAGCTGCTCGACAAAGGTTATATAGGCGAATCTCTTAGTCCTTGTGCTGTTCCTATTATACTAGTGCCAAAAAAGGATGCACGTCACGTATGTGTGTTGATTGTAGAGGCATTAATAATATTACTATTCGTTATCGTCATCCTATTGCTAGGCTAGATGATATGCTTGATAAATTAAGTGGCTCTACAATATTCTCCAAAGTTGATTTGCGTAGTGGATACCATCAAATTTGTATGAAATTAGGAGATGAATGGAAAACATCATTTAAAACTAAGTTTTGTTTATATGAGTGGTTAGTCATGCCTTTTTGTTAACTAATGAACCTAGTACTTTCATGAGATTAATGAACGAAGTTTTACGTGCTTTCATTGCACGATGTGTGGTAGTCTATTTTGATGATATACTGATTTATAGCAAATCTTCGCAAGAACATTTGGAACATTTACATGATGTTTTTATTTCTCTACATGATGCATGATTCTTTTCTTGGCTATGTTGTTACTCCACAGGGAATTGAAGTTGATAAAGCCAAGCTTGAAGCTATTGAGAGTTGGCTGCAGCCCAAAACGGTCACACAAGTAAGGAGTTTTCTTGGACTCGCTGGTTTCTATAGGAGTTCTTTGAGAGATTTTAGCACCATTGTTGCACCTCTCAATGAGCTTACAAAGAAGGATGTGCCTTTTGTTTGGTGTACCACACAGGAAGAAGCCTTCACGGTATTGAAAGATAAGTTGACACATGCTCCTTTAGTCCAACTTCCTGATTTTAATAAGACTTTTGAGCTTGAATGTGATGCTAGTGGAATTGGCTTAGGAGGTGTGTTATTACAAGATGGCAAACCTGTTGCATACTTTTCTGAAAAGTTGAGTGGGCCTAGTCTGGATTATTCTACTTATGATAAAGAATTATATACTCTTGTTCGGACTTTAGAAACATGGAAACATTATTTATGGCCCAAAGAATTTGTTATACATTCTGATCATGAATCGTAAAGTCAAGCTAAACTGAATCGTAGACATGCTAAAAGGGTTGAATTCATTGAGACTTCCCCTTATGTCATTAAACACAAGAAGGGTAAAGAAAATGTTCTTGCTGATGCATTGTCTCGTCATTATACTCTACTTTCACAACTTGACTTTAAAATATTTGGTTTGGAGGCCATCAAAGATCAATATGTGCATGATGTTGATTTTAAAGATGTAATGCAGAATTCTAAAGAAGGAAGAATGTGGAAAAAGTTTGTCGTTAATGATGGATTTGTGTTGCATGCTAAAAAGCTATGTAATCCAGCTAGCTCTGTTCGTCTTTTGTTGTTGCAGGAGGATCATGGAGGAGGATTAATGGGACACTTTGGCGTGAATAAGACGGAGGATGTACTTGCTACACATTTATTTTGGCCAAAGATGAGATGGGATGTTGAGCGTTTTCTTGCTCGCTGCAATACATGTCAAAAAGCTAAGTCACGACTCAATCCTCATGGTGTATATATGCCTTTGCCTATACCTAGTGTTCCTTGGGAGGATATATCTATGGACTTTGTTTTAGGTTTACCTCGAACAAAGAAAGGGAGGGATAGCATATTTGTTCTCGTGGATAGATTCTCGAAAATGGGACACTTTATACCATGTCATAAAAGTGATGATGCTATTAATGTTGCTGATTTGTTCTTTCGTGAAATTATTCGCTTGCATGGTGTGCCAAATACTATAATTTCCAATCATGATACAAAATTTCTTAGCCACTTTTGGAGATGTTTATGGGCTAAGTTGGGGACTAAACTGCTTTAGTACTACTTGTCACCCCCAAACTAATGCACAAACTGAAGTAGTCAATAGAACATTGTCTACTATGCTTAGGGCTGTTTTGAAGAACAATAAGAAAATGAGGGAATAATGCTTGCCTCATATTGAATTTGCTTGTAATCGTTCACTTCATTCTACTACTAAGATGTGCCCTTTTGAAATTGTGTATGGTTTCCTACCTCGTGCACCTATTGATTTGTTGCCTCTTCCATCTTCGGAGAAGGTTAATTTTGATGCTAAACAACATGCTGAATTTATCTCCAAAATGCATGAGCTAACTAAGGAGAACATTGAGCATATGAATGCTAAATATAAACTTGCTAGAGATAAGGGTAGAAAACGTGTTGTCTTTGCACCTGGAGATCTTGTTTGGTTACATTTGCATAAGGATAGATATCCTTATTTGCACAAATCAAAGCTAATGCCATGTGTTGATGGTCCATTTAAGGTGTTAGAGAAAATAAATGATAATGCATATAAACTTGAGCTGCCTACAGATTTTGGGGTTAGTCCCACTTTTCACATTGCAGATTTGAAGCCTTATTTGGGTGAGAAAGATGAACTTCCGTCGAGGACAACTTCATTTCAAGAAGGGGAGGATGATGAGGACATCAATACCATTGTTACACCCACAACTCCTACTGCTACATATACTAGAGCTCGCGCACGCCAATTAAATTATCAAGTACTTTCGTTTCTTGGAAATGATTCTAATGTTCATGAGAATATGATGCTGTCTAAATTGGATACATTTGTTTTGCGTACAATTGAAGGGCCTGGCATGGTTAAGAGGGATGAACACTAGAGCAAGACCAAGCATGAAGATGATGGTATGCGCAATGGGAATAAGAACAGAGTTACAAGTGATTATTCCAGGACTTTGAAGCCACCATAAGGAGTACATGAAGCCTTGGACGAAATATACAAGATGCCACTTCATAAATTTCATCCAGAGGCTATTCTAGGTGCTGCGTCACCTTATTATTGGGACAGGCCCATGTAATTTCGAAATACTTAAGTATACATTGGTGCGTGTCGGTCCTAAACAAATGGTTTTTAACCCCTTTCCGCGACGGCATTTAGAACCGTCGCCAAGTGAGTGTGGGTGACAGGGGGGTCCTTCCCACAAGACCCAGAAACCGTCGGGGATATGCCCTCCTGGCACACACGCTCGGCAAAATGAGGTTGTGTGCGACCAGCGAGCGCTCAAATACGGAAATATGTACATTAGGGCTAAATATACAATTATACGACGAAATTGTTTCCGGTCGCAAGTACATCCCACACGGTCAGTCCCCGCTAAACGTTTCCGTTCGTATGTACATCCCACAGAGTTGCTCTAAGGAAAACGTTTCTGTTTCACAGGTACATCACACACAATTTTTCTCGTTAAATCACTTGTGTTATTGAATTTATCACACACGGTCTGTAGAAGAAACTGTGTAGCAAAGGCTGTCCACTACACATAGGTTTTATGTGGTAAACAATTGCGCAAGGTGGCCTAACGCTAATAGTTTTCAAGAGAAAGTCGTGTGTGATTGTTCATTGATCCAACACGATTTATTCCTAGAAACTGTGTGCATTGCCTGAGGTAATCGCCCACGGTATTTTTTTCAATAACCGTTTGGAATAGCAAACCCAATTAGCAGTCTAATTCGCCATTAGCAGGCTAATTATCTGATTATTCATAATCCATTTATTAATCTAATTGACATTTCATATTAAGCACACAATATATTTCATTTCCATATTAAGGAAGCAGAATTTCATAATTGAAATACATCAGAGTACAACATGATATAGCTTCACCACTCAGCTACCACATTACACAAATGCACCAGCAGCAAGTTCAACATGCAACATGTAGAACCTTTCGAAATTAGCATCATAGACGGTATATAGACAGATGCATTTCATCTAGAAAACTGCTGAAGGAGATGGCGAATGTTGAGCCTTCATTCATGTTGGAGGTCTTTGCAACTTTAGGCCAGTGCCTGTGGATGATTGACCGTCTGTCCTTCGTCCTCTTCAGGAACACTTCAATATTGAACCGTGGGTGTTGTATGAAAACCTTCCTCGGCTCGTAACCATAGAGGTGGGTTGAGAGGTAATCATTAGTGAACTGCTTTGGAAAGGCATGAATACAAGGATGTGCATAAATGTCTTCTCTATATTGGAAATAGGGCAAAGGAATAAAAAAGGCAACATATAATAGCTAGTACCATCTTGTAGTAAACTGATGTCTTCTTCATTGTGCAGACAAAGATCTTGTTGTTTTTGTCGCTAATTTCTTTATCCTAACAATCTTTCTGAGTTTCTTGATTTGATTAATATTCATGGACAAATCATTTCCCCATATGCAAAAAGGATCGAACAGTGCGTCAAAACCTCTGACAGCATGACCTACATGTGCAAGACCAAATTGCTAAAAAACCAAAATATTAGAATGGTTCCTGCAATTGCACAATAATGTGCTATTAGATAACGGACCATGCACGTGCTAACCTCGATTGTAAACCTTAGTGCTTCACATTGTTCCCCTGCAACACATATAAGGTAGTTAGTCATCAGGTTAAGTAAGCGTTCGCATGCTATTAGTGAAATATGTTGATGAAAAATAAGCACATTGCAGATTCATCAGATTAATTCAAGACACACGGAAAACCCATTTACCAAACCAAGCATGATTAAGAACTAGGAAATATAGCACTTGTATATGTTTCTCATGTATTAAGTGCAGCCAAATTCGATTTATTCCTCACATGCACAACAATACAAAATTCTACCCACGACAATTGGACATCGCATTGCAGAATTGAACCAAGTAGTTAACTAAGCACCACAACAAATGAACCAAACATTAACTGGGCACCACATTGCACAATATAACATACTCCTAATAGAAGATCATATAGTTAACCAAACAGATAACTACAACCAATTGTAGCAATTGTATTTGTTTCCCATGTATTTACTATAGCCAAATACAATTTATTCTTCACATGGTATATAATAACAGAATGCATCCACAACTATTGAACATCACATTGTAGAATTGAACCAAATAGTTAACTAACACAACACAAAATGAACAAAACGTTAACTGAGCACCACGTTGCACAATGTATAACCAAACCAAGCATGCTTGACAACTTGGAAATATAGCAATTGTATTCGTGTCTCATGTATTTTGTAAAGATAAATTTGATATATTTCTCACATGGAAAACAATAAAAAATTGAAGCCTGGAGAATTGAACATCACATTTGCTGAATTGAACCAAACAATTAACCGAAGACAACAACTAATTAACAAAACAGTTAATAAGTGAGCACCACCCTACACGACATATAGAACATATACACTAGAGCAACAGATTGCATGGTAAAATTAGATAGCACAATTCACTAGAATTTTTGAAGGAAAGGCAGGAACAACACACACAACGGGTAAATCGAGCATGCTTAACCGGCGTAGAAAATGGCAACGTGCTCCTCCAAGATCAAGGGGTCGGCACGAATGGCAGCCATCGCGACCTCATCCGCGCGTGCGGCCGCGATTTGCTTCTCCGCTACCAAATGCTCCTTGAGATCCTAGCTATACTGCGTGCACCATGGCTTAGGGCGGTGCATATTTGGTGGAGGGGTTGGTGATTTGGGTGGAAGGTGTCGCGCTCGCGCCGGTGGTCTAGGCATGTGGGATGTGGAAGGACGAGGAGGATGCGGGTCGGGTGTGGATTACTTGCCTGGATAGAAGAGGCCGAGTAGCGTGAAGGAGGGTCGCCGACGAGGAGGCGGCGCTGCAAGCAAGGAGTGAAGGTTTCAACTTGGAAAGGAAGGCGGAAAGAGGGGAAATGTGGCTTTTGGTTAGGGGGAGTGGGCGGGGAGGTAGATATTTCCGCGAAAGCCGAAAATTTGGAATCGCTTCAGCCAGAAAGCTGGCGCACAAAGTGTCATCAGACATGGTCCCTTATTCAGAACTGTGTACGATATGTGGACATCACAAACGATTCAGATAGCTTCACTCGTGTGTGATGAGTTTGAACGTCAAAAGTTTTGGTTCGAATTTCCATGGTTACAGTGGTCATCCACGTCATTGCATAAGTTGGGTACACAAAGGAGACTACAGCACACCCACACTTATTAATCGAGCAAGTTCAGCAATTAAACAGAGCTAGCTGACCTAAACATTACTCTAACAAATTAAAGACCGGTGCTCTTAATTAAACAAAACAAAGAGTAGTACTATGGCTGGTGCTCGTCGATCTCTGCAGCCGCCTCCATGTCCAGCTCACGCCCGACGTTCTCCTGGGGAAGGGGCTCCATGGCATCCATCGCACCATCCTCGGCAAGCATCTCGCCATCCGCGTCAACCATCTCTTTGGAAAAGGCCACCACGAGCTGGGCATGACAGACGTGATCTGGGCTTGGACGGGCTCCGTCGTTGCAAGGTATGCGACGGAGGAATGGATGGCTGCTCGAACGCTGTCGGCGATTGCCAGCTCTTCGGCCATGGGTTGCCGACCATTGTCGAAGAAGCTTCGTTCGATTTGTGCGGTGACCGCTAGGATCTGGGCATGGGCGGCCTCGACATGGTCGTGGGCGGCCTCCATCAGGGCTAACACTACAAGAAATATGTCAACTAATGACCTTCTGTCAGTGACCCTGGAAGAATTGGTCATAGATCTATGACCATTTGAGATCAATTGGTCAAAAGCTATTCGCGGGGCTCCAAACACTCAACTATATCGACCATTTTGGTCAGAAAGGTCATAATTTCCTTACATGAAATGGTAATAAAGCAGACAACACTGGTTTGTTGCCTTATTTCTAGCTGATCACGACCAATATAGATGGTCATAACCTTGTAAATTGTGGTGGATTGCTATGACTAGGCGCCACCTCATCAGTTTTGCCTATGTGTCATGTCCATGTGTCAATTTTTGCCCTGGGTTGTGAAGCAACCTATATATCTGTCATTCCCAAAATTCCACAAAAAATCTCATAAATTCTTTGGGTCATATCTTCATCAAATATGTAAAAATCCTTCCTTTCCTTGTGCAAAAATAGTTCATCAATATTCATTTTCCTCTTCTATTCACAATAATACTTTGTGAAGGAAGTGTTATTTATATATTCTTGATTGCCCTCAAAAATTTTGGGCACTCTTTCCTATCTAAATCATTGCCTCATGACAAAATTCAGCTCCATTTGCCCAGTAAATCTTCCTAGGCAAATTTCCAAAGTTTCTTTCCACCTAGAAGCATTGTGAAGGAAGTACCATTTTATATATCCAAATGACATGAAATTTATAAAGTTCCTTTATATGCCTAAATTATGACACTCCTCCAAATTGCAGCTCAGTAAAATCATCTATGTGAGCTATGGTTCAATTTATATTTTATGGCCAGATTGGCACATTGGAAAGCAAGTGTTATCCAGATCCCTCCTATTATCCTCAAACTTTTTGGGCACTATTCCATACCCAAATCATTGCCACATGATAATATTCACCTACATTTTCCTGGTAAATCTTTCTCAGGTGTAACATCCCAAATTTTCAATTTGGAATGTTATACATTAGATCATCATGCCTATCATATTTTATTTTGCATTTTGGTTGATCCTAGAAATTCTACGCAACTCAATGACCCACGGAGAGAGTTGGGGATTTTGTTATTTTCATCTTTGAGTTCTCTCAAATTTTGAGAATAGGATCATTTGATTTTATTTATTTTATCATCAATTATTTCTATTACAAAAATATGAGAGAGGGAATAAAATGACTTTCCCAAAATAAAGAAATATTGAGGATTTAATAAAAATCAAATAAGATTTTATTTCGGAGTTTTTCGGTGTTTTATTTGAATTTAGGAAAAATGTGTGTTTTTTAAAATTGCATTTAGGGCCCAAATAAATGTTCACCTTGTGCGGCTTGATTTTAGAAGCTCGTGAAAATTTATTTCGGAATTTTTGGAGTCCGTTTAGTATTTCATTTTATTTTTTCTTCCGAGCGGAATAATTAAAAAAAATGAACCGACTTCGGGCCGTACCCGAGCGGGACACCGCCCGGGGGCAGCCTTTAAATAGCACCGCCCCGGGCCACCCCAGCCCATCAGTCCCGCCTCGATCCGCGCGCGCCGCCGGAGCCGCCGCCGCCGCGATGATCCCGCTGCCCGAGGTTCGTCGCGCCTCGTTTTCCGTGCCGAAAAAAGAGAAAAAAAATCGGCGTTCGTCGTTTTTCTTTTTCTTGGATTAAATCCGTGATTTTTCTGATCGCGATTCCTGATCCGATTTTCGTTTTAGTTTAACTTTTCGCTCGTTTATCGGAATCAGGCGATTCAAGTGCCTAGGGATTCGTCTCGAAACCCTCTATCCGTTTAATCAACTTAAACAAGGTTTTGCTACTGTAAAATTTTCCCTAGATTCAGATTAGTAGAACGAAGTTGTTTTCTTTCACAGTTTGATTTGCGTTGCTTCGTTCGATTTGATTCTTGTTGCCAACTAGAGTTCTTAAGTTGAACCTTCTGGTTAGATCTCTTATTTGAGTTTTACCTGTGCATTAGATGAGTACTTATTGGATGCTTGTTTGTTTGTCTGTGATAGAATACCCGGAGTGCGCCGCCTGTTACTTCGAATCGTTAGGTTTCGCGGATCATCAGCAAGGCAAGTAACACTTTGATCATACCTTCTCTACTACCCAGTTTTATTGCATTAGATCAATCCTCACACATTGCATGATTAGGATCTAATTAAACTGTGGGATGGGAAGTAGATGAGGTAGTACCTATTACCTGTTATTATCAAACCTTTGGGAGTTACTTCTATGTTTGCTTATTATGCCATGCTATGCTAGTAGACGTGGATTGGGTGAGTGATATCCATGATAGATGTGAAATTGTTAATTAATGGTTTATCTAAGGTGGCAACTTAAACACACATCTGGGTCAATTGAGGCACCTGGGTATTCCAGGACTTGCCTGTTTTCTTTTGGACCACCACCCAGGCTCAAAGGGATCATGAGACTATTCATACTAGAAACTTACGTCTGCAGCCACAAGCTATTATGGGCTCTAATATAGTTGACTAAGTTGTGTGAACTCTTACAGTGGTAGACTAGCAGATGTAGGGGATGTAGGTGGTACGGTCTACCCGATCGTAAGGTGCTACCACTTCTGAAAGACTATGTCTCGGTCATCCGTCTTCTCAAACACCAAGTAGTGCGAGAAACCAAACAGAGGCGATTGAGTCTTGTGGGGAAAGTGCCTAAACCTCTGCAGAGTGTAATAAACTAATCATGGTTAGCCGTGTCCCCGGTTATGGACATCTTGAGTATTAGTACTTGGATTATCATGTGAATCTCAACATGTTACTCTAAATTAATTTTGTTGGGTTATGTTTAATGATGATTTTTAATTGGGATTGAGAATGCTGTCAACCATTCTCAATGTTTAACAACCACCATGATAGTTAAATAAATTTATTCCTTTGAAGTAGGGAAAATTTGGCTTTACGCAAAACTGTAACCGTAGAGCTTTCCACCAGCCAAATATGCATATAGTATAGCTGTTTCATTCCATTACTCTGTATGTGTTACCTTGCCAGCATATTCCATGTGCTGACCCGTTTCGGGGTGCAATGTTAATGTTGCAGACTTTTCAGACGATGATTAAGAAGTTTTTAGGTCGTGGTTCTATACTCAGTGATGCCATTGGAGTTGATGGACTCACTTATCTTCCAAGCCTTCCGCTGTTATCGTTATTAGATGGACTTAAGCCATATTTATTGTAATAAGTTCTCTTTTAAGACACTCGATGTAATAAGTGTGTGATTGCTACTCTGCTATAAATCCTCCGAGTACTGTGTGGTGTCAGAATTACTAATCCAGGGATGACACCGGAGCACAGAGATCAGACTGTTTGAGGTCTGGTCGCTACAGAGATGGTATCAGAGCACACGCTGACTGTAGGACACGACCACTAAGCTAAAGACCTAGATCACTATTCACTCTCTTCTCTTCTGACCTCTCATATTTTCTACTCTTTAGGATGGCGGATGCAAGGAAAAAGTTCACACAATCGGATGAAGATACACCCTTTGGACGACACTTGAAGGAAGTCACTAGATACCTGAACATAGGAGTACCAAGCTTCACGGGAACCTACAACGCCACTTTACCTGAAGAAGAGCGCTGGATGATTCAAGTTCAAGTTCCAGGAAGGACGTTCATGCCAGTCACTGAGCCCATAGAATTTTCTTTTGATGCACCAACTTGGAGTCTAGGAAAGAGCATGGCAGCTCACATCACCATGGGACGCATTGGAGAAGTCTACTGCAAGGATCTCAAGGATACTATCTACCAGATTTGTGGGCGCCGAGATGAACACTGGGAGATGATCAGCACCAGGAAGGATAGATCAATCACAGCTTTTATCCAGGAGTTAAACCAGCACATTCGACGACAGGAGAACCAGATGTGCGCCGACATGATAGACCAGAAGAAGGCAAAGACTAGAATCAAGGAACTGGAGGAAGAACTCAAGGCTACACGTGAAGATCATGAAGAAGAAATTGAAGTATTGGTGGAGAAGAATGACGACCTGATCAAGAAGATTGGAATATTTATGGGAAACCCTACGCCAGTAGACAAAGACGAAGAACCTCAGGAGATTAGCTGGAAGACTACATCATCATCGACAGCACCGATTCAGAAGTAGATAGTAGCGATGATGACTATGTTGATGAAGCTGGAGCAGATATCATGGAGTCTGCAACCGAAGAATATTTATAGTAGACCACCTCATCAGTAGTAGTAGTCCACCATGTAAATATAGTAGTCCGAGCACTTTTGCGATAGATAGATCGATTGTATGCCCTTGTTTGATTGATTGAAGTGAATTGTTTGCTTTTGCCTCATGTGCATATGGGTAGTGTTTTCTCCTTAGACCCCCTCTATTCTTATATCTCATCTTTTCTAAACCCTCAGATGCCTCCGAGACATGACCCCGGATTTGCCTTCCCACCGGAGCTCACCCAGTTGATCCAGTAGCAAAACAGATTGATGCAGTTACTAGTCCAGAATCAGAACCAGGGGAACAACAACAACAACCCACCACCACCACCCCACCTGTTGACCACTTAGCCCGTTTTCTTAGGCTGAATCCGCCGGTGTTTTCCAGTAGCACCGAGCCGATAGTAGCAGATGATTGGCTCCGCAAGACAGCTAGGGAGTTGACCACAGCAGGATGCACAGATGTGGAGAAGGGAAGTTTGCCGCACATCAGCTAGAAGGACCCGCAGCATCATGGTGGGAGAATTTCACCGCCACTTTCCCAGTTGACACTGTCACATGGGACCAGTTTCAGCAGGCTTTTCGTACTGCACATGTTTCAGCAGGAGCTATGGCCATGAAGAAGCGTGAGTTTCGCAACTTGCGCCAAGGAGGAAGGACAGTTGGCCAGTATGTGGAGGAATTTAGTAAGCTAGCACGTTATGCCCCAGATGACGTTGCTAGGGATGCAGCTAAGCAGGAGAAGTTTCTAGAAGGACTGAATGATGAGTTGAGCATGCAGTTGATGGTAGCCACCTTCAACAACTACCAGGAGTTGGTAGATCGTGCTCTTATGATTGAAGGGAAGCAGCAGTAAATTGAAAATCGCAAGAGGAAGTATGGACAAGGAAAGTACAATTCAGGAGCTCAGCAGAAGCCACGTTTTACCCCTAGACCGGGAGGACATTTTCAGCATACTCATGGAGGAGGTAGCTCGCACAATCACAATGGCACCAAGAATGGTAATGGCAACGGAGGAAGCAACGGCCAGAACCGCACCAACCCCTTAACCCCAGCCAAGAAGGACCTAAGCCAAGTCACTTGCTTTAAGTGTTCGAAGACAGGACATTATGCCAATGAATGTCCTGAATTACAAAATGGAAATAGCAATGGATGTTCTGGGAAGAAGCCGAACCCTTTCAACAGGGGACAGGTGAACCACATTAGCGTGGAGGGGGTTGAAGCTCAGCCCGATGCAGTAATAGGAAAGTTTTTGGTTAAGTGATTTACTGCACTCGTTCTTTTTGATACTGGTGCATCGCATTCATACATCTCAAGGGGATTTGTGGATAAGTATAACCTACCAACCCAATCCCTTAGGTCACCCATGTTAGTAACCTCGCCCGGAGCAGAGTATGTGGCTAGTCTATGGTGTGATCGGTTACCATTAAGGATTGGTAACTATGTTTTTCCCTCAGACCTAATAGTATTGGAATCTCAAGGATTGGATGTGATATTAGGCATGGATTTGTTATCAAAGTATGAAGGGAATATTGAGTGTGCTAGTAAGTCAATTTTGCTTACCACCCCAGAAGGGAGAAGGATCAAGTATGTATCTCGGCATGTGCCAAAGAGGACTCAAGTAAATTGCCTAACAAGAGTTGTGCAGGAGGAAGTACCAGTGGTAAGGGATTTTCCCGATGTATTTCCGGAAATGTTGCCAGGCATGCCACCGGATAGAGATATTGAGTTTTTGATTGAGCTATTGCCAGGCACAGGTCCAATATCAAAGAGACCATATAGGATGCCAGCAAAGGATTTGGTGGAAATTAAGAAGCAGACTAAAGAGTTACTGGATAAGGGATATATTCGCCCAAGTTCATCGCCTTGGGGATCGCCAGTACTTCTAGTGGAGAAGAAGGATGGATCGTTAAGGATGGTTGTTGATTATCGAGGATTGAATGAAGTAACGATCAAGAACAAGTACCCGCTACCAATGATCAACGATCTGTTTGATCGATTGCAAGGAGCTAAGGTATTTTCCAAGATCGATCTGCGATCAGGATACCACCAGTTGAAGATTCGAGAACAGGATATTCCGAAGACAGCTTTTACCACCAGGTATGGGTTGTATGAGTATACCATTATGTCATTTGGTCTGACTAACGCACCTGCCTATTTTATGAACATGATGAACAAAGTGTTTATGGAGTTTTTGGATAAGTTCGTCATAGTTTTCATTGATGATATCCTGGTTTATTCGAAGAATGAAGAGGAGCATAAGGAGCATTTGCGTTTGGTACTTGGAAAGCTCAGAGAACATCAATTATATGCCAAGTTCAGCAAATGTGAGTTTTGGTTGAAGGAAGTAGGATTCCTCGGACACGTTATATCAGGAGAAGGTATAGCAGTAGATCCCGCTAAAGTTGAAACCATGACCAAGTGGGAAGCCCCAACAACAGTTGGAGAGATCCGGAGTTTTCTTGGACTCGCGGGATACTACCGGAGATTTATTGAGAATTTCTCAAAAATTGCGAAGCCTATGACGGAGTTATTAAAGAAAGATACCAAGTTCATATGGATAGAGGAATGTGAGGCTAGTTTCCAGGAGTTGAAGAAACGTTTGGTTACCTCACCAGTGTTGATTTTGCCAGACCAGACCAAGGATTATGAGGTGTATTGCGAGGCTTCACGTCGAGGACTTGGAGCAGTGCTTATGCAGGAAGGGAGAGTTGTTTCATATGCCTCAAGACAACTAAAGCCTCATGAGTTGAATTAAGCTACGCATGATTTGGAGTTAGCAGCCATAGTGCATGCTTTGAAAACATGGAGACATTTTCTCATTGGAAATCATTGTGAGGTGTACACGGATCATAAGAGTTTGAAGTACATCTTCACACAGAAGGAGTTGAATCCCAGACAAAGGAGATGGTTGAAGCTTATCAAGGATTATGATATGAAATTGCACTATCATCCTGGAAAGGCTAATGTAGTAGCAGACGCATTAAGCCGCAAGAGTCATGTCAATACATTAATGACGGGAGAAATACCAAGGGAGTTAGCAGAAAATCTTCGTGAACTATGTTTGGAAATAGTACCGAGAGGCTATGTAGCAGCATTAGAGATTCAGTCAACCTTGATGGATAGAATCAGAGAAGCTCAGAAAGCTGACAAAGAGATTGCTGCTATAAAGGAGAAACTGAGCAAAGGAAAGGCTAAAGGATTTTGTGAGGATGAGCACGACACCCTATGGTTTGAAGACCGCGTTTATGTGCCCAATGACCCGGAGATCAGGAAGTTGATTTTGCAAGAGCCACACGACTCACCGTATTCAATTCACCCAGGAAATACCAAGATGTATCTGGATTTGAAGGATATTTTCTGGTGGACCGGAATGAAGAAGGATATAGCGGAGTATGTAGCAGTTTGTGATGTATGTCGGAGAGTAAAGGCAGAGCATCAGAAGCTAGCAGGATTGTTACAACCATTGCCGATACCTGAATGGAAGTGGGATAAGCTAGGCATGGATTTTATCACGGGATTGCCTCGGACTCGTTCATGCTATGACTCGATTCGGGTTGTAGTTGATCGATTGACGAAAGTAGCTCATTTCATCCCAGTAAAGACCACTTACACCAGTGCTAAGTTGGCAAAGATATACATGACCAGGATCGTATGTTTGCATGGAGTTCCAAGGAGTATCGTATCAGATAGAGGAACCCAGTTTACCTCAAAGTTCTGGAAGCAGTTGCACGAAACTTTGGGAACCAGGCTAGAATTCAGCACAGCTTTTCATCCACAGACAGATGGACAGACCAAGAGAGTCAATCAGATTTTGGAGGATATGCTGAGAGCTTGTGCGCTAGATTACGGATCTAGTTGGGACGATAATTTGCCATATGCAGAGTTCTCTTACAACAACAGTTATCAAACCAGTTTAAAGATGTCCCCTTTCCAAGCCTTGTACGGAAGGAGGTGCAGGACACCGTTGTCATGGGATGAATTTGGAGACCGCCAATTGTTTGGTCCTGACTTGATTAAAGAGTCTGAACAGAAGGTGAAGCTGATTCACGATAGGCTCAAGGTAGCCCAGTCCAGACAGAAAAGTTATGCAAATTGTAAACGCGAGGAGACAGTTTACGAAGTCGGAGACAGAGCTTATCTTCGAGTATCTCCACTTCGGGGAACAAAGCGTTTTGGAGTTAAAGGGAAGTTAGCACCACGATTTGTAGGACCATATCGAGTTTTGGAGCGTATGGGAGAACTGGCCTACAAGTTGGAATTGCCCGAAGGATTGTCAGGAGTACATGATGTGTTCCACGTTTCTCAGTTAAATAAATGTCATGCGGAGATGGCAGACATACCGTTGAGAGACACAGTGCCATTGGAAACTATTCAGTTGGATAACGATTTGACCTACGAGGAGAAACCAGTTAAGATCCTCGAGTTTGCCAGCCGAGTTACTCGCAGCAAGGTTATCAAGTTTTGCAAAGTTCAGTGGAGCCACCACATGGAGGATGAAGCCACTTGGGAGCGAGAGGAAGATTTGCTCAAAGACCACCCTCACCTATTTTCTAGCCAACCCGAATCTTGAGGGCGAGATTCATCTTAAGGGGGGTAGGTTTGTAACATCCCAAATTTTCAATTTGGAATGTTATACATTAGATCATCATGCATATCATATTTTATTTTGCATTTTGGTTGATCCTAGAAATTCTACGCAACTCAATGACCCATGGAGAGAGTTGGGGATTTCGTTATTTTCATATTTGAGTTCTCTCAAATTTTGAGAATAGGATCATTTGATTTTATTTATTTTATCATCAATTATTTCTATTACAAAAATATCAGAGAGGGAATAAAATGAATTTCCCAAAATAAAGAAATATTGAGGATTGAATAAAAAATCAAATAAGATTTTATTTCGGAGTTTTTCGGTGTTTTCTTTGAATATAGGAAAAATGTGCGTTTTTCAAAATTGCATTAAGGGCCCAAATAAATGTTCACCTTGTGCGGCTTGATTTTAGAAGTCCGTGAAAATTTATTTCAGAATTTTTGGAGTCCGTTTAGTATTTATTTTTATTTTTTCTTCCGAGCGGAATAATTAAAAAAAACGAACCGACTTCGGGCCGTACCCGAGCGGGACACCGCCCGGGAGCAGCCTTTAAATAGCGCCGCCCCGAGCCGCCCCAGCCCATCAGCCCCGCCTCGATCAGCGCGTGCCGCCGGAGCCGCCGCCGCCGACGATCCCGCCGCCCGAGGTTCATCGCGCCTCGTTTTCCGTGCCGAAAAAAATCGGCGTTCGTCGTTTTTCTTTTTCTCGGATTAAATCTGCGATTCCTAATCCGATTTTCGTTTTAATTTAACTTTTCGATCGTTTATCGGAATCAGGCGATTCAAGCGCCTAGGGATTCGTCTCAAAACCCTCTATCCGTTTAATCAACTTAAACAAGGTTTTGCTACTGTAAAATTTGCCCTAGATTCAGATTAGTAGAACGAAGTTGTTTTCTTTTGTAGTTTGATTTGCGTTGCTTCGTTCGATTTGATTCTTTTTGCCAACCGGAGTTCTTAAGTTGAACCTTCTGGTTAGATCTCTTATTTGAGTTTTACCTGTGCATTAGATGAGTACTTATTGGATGCTTGTTTGTTTGTCTACGATAGAATACCCGGGGTGTGCCGCCTGTTACTTCGAATCGTTAGGTTTCGCGGATCATCAGCAAGGCAAGTAACACTTTGATCATACCTTTTCTACTACCCAGTTTTATTGCATTAGATCAATCCTCACACATTGCATGATTAGGATCTAATTAAATTGTGGGATGGGAAGTAGATGAGGTAGTACCTATTACCTGTTATTATCAAACCTTTGGGAGTGACTTCTACGTTTGCTTATTATGCCATGCTATGCTAGTAGACGTGGATTGGGTGAGTGATATCCGTGACAGATGTGAGACTGTTAATTAATGGTTTATCTAAGGTGGCAACTTAAACACACATCTGGGTGGATTGAGGCACCTGGGTATTCCAGGACTTGCCTGTTTTCTTTTGGACCGCCACCCAGGCTCAAAGGGATCATGAGACTATTCATACTAGAAACTTACGTGTGCAGCCACAAGCTATTTTGGGCTCTAGCATAGTTGACTAAGTTGTGCGAACTCTTATAGTGGTAGACTAGCAGATGTAGGGGATGTAGGTGGTACAGTCTACCTGATCGTAAGGTGCTAGCGCTTCTGAAAGACTATGTCTTGGTCATCCGTCTTCTCAAACACCATGTAGTGCGAGAAACCAAACGGAGGCGATCGAGTCTTGTGGGGAAAAGTGCGCAAACCTCTGCAGAGTGTAATAAACTAATCATGGTTAGCCGTGTCCCCGGTAATGGACATCTTTAGTATCTAGTACTTGTATTATCATGTGAATCTCAACATGTTACTCTAAATTAATTTTGTTTGGTTATGTTTAATGATGATTTTTAATTGGGATTGAGAATGTTGTCAACCATTCTCAATGTTTAACAACCACCATGATAGTTAAATAAATTTATTCCTTTGAAGTAGGGAAAATTTGGCTTTACGCAAAACTATAACCGTAGAGCTTTCCACCAGCCAAATATGCATATAGTATAGCTGTTTCATTCCATTACTCTCTATGTGTTACCTTGCCAGCATATTCCATGTGCTGACCCGTTTCGGGCTGCAACGTTAATGTTGCAGACTTTTCAAACGACGATTAAGGAGTTTTTGGGTCGTGGTTCTATACTCAGTGATGCCGTTGGAGTTGATGGACTCACTTATCTTCCAAGCCTTCCGCTGTTATCGTTATTAGATGGCCTTAAGCCATATTTATTGTAATAAGTTCTCTTTTGAGACACTCGATGTAATAAGTGTGTGATTGCTACTCTGCTATAAATCCTCCGAGTATTGTGTGGTGTCAGCATTACTGATCCAGGGATGACACCGGAGCACAGAGATCAGACTGTTTGAGGTCTGGTCGCTACATCAGGAAATTTCCAAAGTTTCTATCTCGAGAGAAGCTTTGTGAAGTAAGTACTAGCTAGGCTTACCCAAACGATCTGAAAATTTACCAGGGCATGACCATACCTATGTAACTTACCTACACAAAATTGGAGCTCATTTCATTTATCTAATTTCTCTCCCTAATTTTCCCAAGTTTCTGTCCAGGGAATAGCATTGTGAACGAAGTACCACTTTGGCATGTCCAAATGGTATCAATTTTCTGCAGTGCTTTCCTATGCCCAAATAACCACCCCCACAAAATTTCAGCTCAATCCATTCATTATTTTGAGCCCAGCTTCAACATTCATATTTTTGTCCAGTGTGGTACTTTGTGAAGCAAGTACCACCTAGGCTCCTCCTTTTTGAGCTAAAATATTGTGAAGACAGTCTTCTTAGTAGATGATCATCCTCAGCCAAAACTCACGCCCATTGGCCACGTGCATCTCCCGTATCGTTAATCAAACACTTAGCTGCTAATTCATGTTTGAGCATAGTTCGGTCTCCTCGTGAGAATCTTATGTTGTAATTTTCTTCCTAGCACCTGCGTGGGGAGTACCCAACCCCCTAGACATGCCTAGGCCGCCTAGAACACATGGCAACGCCACAGCCACGTGGTGACCACGCGGCGGGCATGCGAGTTTACGCACTCTGGAGTTGGCGCACTCGTCCACCATCTAAACCTCGACGTATCGCCACCAAACCATGTATTTATGATTAAATAGATACATATATACCTAGAAATGATTTTCGTAAAAAATAAAGACCAAACTATAAGGTAGATGCAGTTCAAAATTGACCCGCTTCGTACTGAATCGGCAGAAATTTATCTTTTTCACAAGTGGTGGATCAAAACTTTTGACTGCGAACCATTTTGTCAATTATGCATTAGATATGGCCTAATATTTTAGAAAAATGATTTGGTCCAATTTTGCAACAAATATATGGTAGCTCCTTCACACAAAAAAACTCATTTTGGGCATTCAAAAAATGGAAAATGAATTTTCCATGCAAAGAAAATGAAAACTCCCTTAGGCAACATTGTTTGGAATTCCAAGATGCACCCTTGTGCACAACATGAGATCATTTGAACAAACTATGCCATGAATGTGGCCATAAGATTCATCATTTGGCTTGAAAACCCTAAATCTTCACGCATGATAGCTCGTTTCTGAGAAAACTTTTTAAAATAATTGCCGTATTAGAAGTTTATTATTTTTCCTGGAAATTTGGTCACATATAATGACACAATGCGAAGGTTTTCCATTTTTTAGATTTTTTTGAATTTTTTATGCCCGTTTCGAAATGCAATCAAAACGGCGGGTTTGACCGTTCCTAGCTAGTGGTTGAATCATGGAAAACTTTTGATGTTTCTCTGATTAAATAGATACTTATGTACCTAGAAATGATTTTTGGAGAAAATAAAGAGCAAACTATGAGGCAACTGAAGTTCAAATTTGACCCGCTTCCTACTGAATTGGCGGGAATTTGTCTTTTTCACCAGAGGTGGATAAAGGCTTTTGACACCCAACCATTTGGTCAATTGTGCGTCAAATATGGCCTAGTATTTAATAAAATTGATTTGGTCCAATTTTTCAACAAATATATGGTAGGTCCTTTACAAAAACAACTCAATTCGGGCACTCGGAAAATGGAAAATGAATTTTCCATGCAAAGAAAATGAAAACTCCCTTAGGCAACATTGTTTGGAATTCCAAGATGCCCCCTTGTGCATAATATGAGGTCATTTGAACAAACTATGCCATGAATGTGGCCATAAGATTGATCATTTGGCTTGAAATCTTCACACATGATAGCTCATTTCTGAGAACACTTTTTTAAAATAATTGATGTATTACAAGTTTATTATTTTTCCTGGAAACTCGGCCACATATAATGACACAATGCGAAGGTTCTCTAATTTTTTGATTTTTTTTTGAATTTTTTATGCCCATTTCGAAATGTGATCAAAACGGCGGGTTTGACTGTTCCTATCTAGTGTTTGAATCTTGGAAAACTTTTGATGTTTCTCTAATTAAATAGATACTTATGTATCTAGAAATGATTTTTGGAAAAAAAAAGAGCAAACTATGAGGCAGATGCATTTCAAATTTGACCCGCTTCCTACTGAATCGGCGGGAATTTGTCTTTTTTTTCACCATAGGTGAATCAAGGCTTTTGACACCCAACCATTTTGTCAATTGTGCATTAATCACGGCATAGTATTTTAGAAAATTGATTTGGTCCATTTTTGCAACAAATATATGGTAGGTCCTTCAAAAAAACTCAATTCGGGCACTCGAAAAATGGAAAATGAATTTTCTGTGCAAAGAAAATGAAAACTCCCTTAGGAAACATTGTTTGGAATTCCAAGATGCACCCTTGTGCATAATATGAGGTCATTTGAACAAACTATGCCATGAATGTGGCCATAAGATTGATCATTTGGCTTGAAATCTTCACACATGATAGCTCATTTCTGAGAACACTTTTTTAAAATAATTGATGTATTACAAGTTTATTATTTTTCCTGGAAACTCGGCCACATATAATGACACAATGCGAAGGTT
>NC_041386.1:234873898-234875300 GCF_002162155.2 Triticum dicoccoides | reverse complement strand
GATCAAAACGGCGGGTTTGACTGTTCCTATCTAGTGTTTGAATCTTGGAAAACTTTTGATGTTTCTCTAATTAAATAGATACTTATGTATCTAGAAATGATTTTTGGAAAAAAAAAGAGCAAACTATGAGGCAGATGCATTTCAAATTTGACCCGCTTCCTACTGAATCGGCGGGAATTTGTCTTTTTTTTTACCATAGGTGAATCAAGGCTTTTGACACCCAACCATTTTGTCAATTGTGCATTAATCACGGCATAGTATTTTAGAAAATTGATTTGGTCCATTTTTGCAACAAATATATGGTAGGTCCTTCAAAAAAACTCAATTCGGGCACTCGAAAAATGGAAAATGAATTTTCTGTGCAAAGAAAATGAAAACTCCCTTAGGAAACATTGTTTGGAATTCCAAGATGCACCCTTGTGCACAATATGAGATCATTTGAACAAACTATGCCATGATTGTTGCCATAAGATTGATCATTTGGCTTGAAAACCCTCAATCTTAACGCATGATAGCTCATTTCTGAGAACACTCTTTTAAAATAATTGTCGTATTACAAGTTTATTATTTTTCCTGGAAACTTGGTCACATATAATGTAACACCCCGGATGTAACTTTCCCTATTTGTACTCCAACTCTTGCCGTTTCCAGCATTAAGTTATTTTATTTTCTCGGGTTCGGGTTTTGCCTCCGTGTGTTTTTGTCATTGTCATGCATCTCATATCATGTCATCATGTGCATTGCATTTGCATACGTGTTCGTCTCATGCATTTGAGCATTTTCCCCGTTGTCCGTTTTGCATTCCGGCGCTTCGTTCTCCTCCGGTGGTCATTTCTAGCTTTCTTTCGTGTGTGGGGATTAAACATTTCCGGGTTGGACCGAGACTTGCCAAGCGGCCTTGATTTACTAACGGTAGACTGCGTGTCAAGTTTCGTACCATTTGGACTCTGTTTGATACTCCAACGGTTAACCGAGGGACCGAAAAGGCCTCGTGTGTGTTGCAGCCCAACACCCTCCAATTTGGCCCAAAACCCACCAAACTCTGATCCATGTCCTAGAGCGTTCGATCATGATCGCGTGGCCGAAAACCGCACCTCATTTGGACTCTCCTAGCTCCCTCTATGCCTATATATAGGTCCTCCTCGAAAATTCCGGATCAAACCCTAGCCATCCTCCTCCTCCAGCCGCCGGTCAAAAATCCGGACGGCCGGACGTGTCCGCCCGATCCGCCCGGGCCAATCTCGCGAAGCCACGTGGCGCCGCGCCCACTTCGTCGCCTCCCGCCGCCGCCGGCCGCGGGGCCCGTTCCCCTCCGCCCCTCTGCGCCAGGCTCCAGGGAGAGGAGCTCCCGAGCCGCCGTCGGCCGCTTTTGCCTCGCCACGCCGCCGTGAGCGCCATTGCC
>NC_041386.1:234871019-234873307 GCF_002162155.2 Triticum dicoccoides | reverse complement strand
CCGCCCCGCTGCCCTGCCGCGCCGCCCCGCTGCCCTGCCGCGCCGCCCAGCCGCCGTCGTCGCCGACCAGCCCGCCGGCGAGCTCCGGTGAGGATCTTGTGATCCTCGGGAGGCGCGCCCCGATCCAGATCCGAGGCAGCTACAGTAACCCTAGGAGGTGTTTTTTTGCTAACTCCCGATATTGCAGATCCAAGTGCCTCTGTTCGGGGCCCCGTAACTTTGCATCCGTAGCTCCGATTTGGGCATATAGCATATCAAAATGTTCATCTCAGAGCGTACATCATTTCATTCCATTGCATCATTTTCATTTGAGATCATTTTGATGCCCGAAATGCTGTTAGAAGAGGGCTACTTGAGTTAATTGTCAGATCTGTTACTCCGTTTAGCACTTTTGTCATTTTTGCCATGATTAATGTGTGCATGATATGCCCGTGAGTTCTTCATATGTTTTGTCAAGGGTTTTGTCATCTTTCCAGAGGTGCAACCCATGTATTTTTAGGATGTGTGTGGTGACTTGTGCAAGCTTGCAAAGTGGTGCACATGCTAATTCTGTTTTCAGGGACTTAGTGATTTCACTAACTCCTGGGTTTGTTTATCTCATGATGCCATATGTTCATGTTGTTTCCTAGTGATCCGTGCCTTTTTGAGGATGATCAGTAAGGGAGTTTTGTTAATATTGTAGTGCTCTATCCATCCATAGCTTTGTTTGAAATTATGGAGCACCCTAGCTTGAGTCAATCAAGCTCTACTTTTGCTTCGTTGCGAATCTGGGCAGATCGTCAACTTGTTTGCGATTTTGCCGATGTTATTGTAGTTGATCCGTGCATGCTATGCCATTGTTCTTGCCATGTCTAGCTTGCATTTTGTGCCTTCTTAAGGGATGTATGCTTGTCTTGCCATGACTTGCACCGTGGTGAGTGCATCGAGATCGTAAACAGGCCTTCGTGAGTTATGTTTCAGCATGTCCCAGTTTTTCACTGTCTGAAAACTGATTATGTTTTTGCTATGTTCGTGTGCTTGTTAGTATATTTTGTGATCCCTTTTGACTCAAGGTCACTAAGGGACTTTTGTTAAGATTGTTGAGTAGCTCCATGCCATGTCTTTCTTTGTCATGTTCAGGTCCTGTAGCATATTGTTTTGTTGCTCCGAAGAGGGCTATATGATCTGAAATTCCACACAAGTGTTAATTTCACTAAGTCTGAGATCTGTTTGTCATTTGCATTTTTGCCATGCTTGTTTGAACCTGTTAATGGATGAATTGGCCGTAGCTCAGTGCTAGACTTTTGTTAAGAATCTTGTGTGCATCCCTACCATGTATTTTGTTGTCATGTTTGGGTGTTGTAGCATGTTCATCTCATTGCATTTAGATGCCTACTTGCTGTAAATTGCAGACCGGTGTCATTCTTGAATCGCTTGCCATTTCCAAACCGTAACTCCGATTCCGGCGTTCTTTATATCGTTTTCAAGCGATTTCATCTCATCTTTCCATTGGCACACTTGGAATTCCAAGCTGAGGCCAGGTTCATGCATTTCCTGTCATATCTTGCATTTTGCATCCCGCGTCGCATCCCGCATAGCATATCATCTTTGCATCGTCTTGTTTGAGTTTGCACGTGGTTGATTGTATCCTTGTTGCTTGTTTGTCTTGTTTAGGTAGAGCCGGGAGACGAGTTCGCTAACGAGGAGCCCGTTGAGTTTGCTTTCGAGGATCCAGTGAACTCTGGCAACTGTGCAGGCAAGATGATCATACCCTCGATATCACTACTATCTTTGCTATTCTAGTTTGCTCGCTCTTTTGCTATGCCATTGCTTTGATGACTACCACTTGCTTGCAAGCCTCCCAAATTGCCATGTCAAACCTCTAACCCACCATTGTCCTAGCAAACCATTGATTGGCTATGTTACCGCTTTGCTCAGCCCCTCTAATAGCGTTGCTAGTTGCAGGTGAAGATTGGAGGCCGTTCCTTGTTGGAACATCTTTTATTTACTTGTTTGGATATGATTATATTGCCTTGTTATCTTAATGCATCTATATACTTGGTAAAGGGTGGAAGGCTCGGCCTCTCGCCTAGTGTTTTGTTCCACTCTTGCCGCCCTAGTTTCCGTCATATCGGTGTTATGTTCCCGGATTTTTGCGTTCCTTATGCGGTTGGGTTATAATGGGAACCCCTTGATATTTCGCCTTGATTAAAGCTTTTTAAGCAATGCCCAACATTGGTCTTACCATTTGCCACCTAGCCTCTTTTTCCCTTGGTTTTCCGGAGCCCGAGGGTCATCTTATTTAAACC
>NC_041386.1:234869692-234870829 GCF_002162155.2 Triticum dicoccoides | reverse complement strand
ACCTCGGGGCAACTTGAGGGTTGGTTTTAGTTGTATGTAGTGTTCATCTGAGTGTGCCCTAAGAAAGAGATATGTGCAGCTCCTATCGGGATTTGTCGGCACATTCGGGCGGTGTTGCTGGTCTTGTTTTAACCTGTCGAAGTGTCTTGAATTACCAAGATACCGAGTCTGATCGGAACATCTTGGGAGGAGGTCTATTCCGTCGTTGACCGTGAGAGCTTGTCATGGGCTAAGTTGGGACTCCCCTGCATGGATTGAACTTTCGAAAGCCGTGCCCGCGGTTATGGGCAGATGGGAATTTGTTAATGTCCGGTTGTAGATAACTTGAACCTTAATTTAATTAAAATGAATCAACTGAGTGTGTTACCATGATGGCCTCTTCTCGGCGGAGTCCGGGAAGTGGACACGATGTTGGAGTAATGTTTGTGCAGGTTGTTCTCTAGCTCCTCGCTCGTGCTTTGCCTCCTCTTCTCGCTCTCTTTTGCGAATAAGTTAGCCACCATACTTGCTAGTAGCTTGTTGCAGCTCCACTCATATTTTACCTTGCCTTACTGTAACGCCCCAGATATACTTTCCATATTTGTATCCAACTCTTGCCGTCTCCGGCGCTGAGTTATATTTATTTCTCAGGTTCGGGTCTTTGTCTCCATGTGTTGTTTTTCTTTTTCGTGCATCTCTTATCATGCCATCACGTGCATTGCATTTGCATACATGGTCATCTCATGCATTCGAGCATTTTCCCCGTTGTCCGTTTTGCATTCCGGCGCTTCGTTCTCCTCCGGTGGCCTTTTCTAGCTTTCTTTCGTGAGTGGGGATTAAACATTTCCGGATTGTACCGAGACTTGCCATGCGGCCTTGGCTTACTACCGGTAGACCGCCTGTCAAGTTTCGTATCATTTGGACTTCGTTTGATACTCCAACGGTTAACCGAGGGACCGAAAAGGCCTTGGGTGTGTTGCAGCCCAACACCCCTCCAATTTGGCCCAAAACCCACCAAACTCTGCTCCATCGTCTCGGTCGTTCGATCACGATCGTGTGGGCGAAAACCGCACCTCATTTGGACTCTCCTAGCTCCCTCTATGCCTATATATAGACCCCCTCCTCCAAATCCCGGATCCCCTCGTCTCAAACCCTAGC
>NC_041386.1:234867118-234869416 GCF_002162155.2 Triticum dicoccoides | reverse complement strand
CGCCGTTCCGCGGCATCCCCGACGCCGGCCGACCCCGCCGCCGTCCGCGCCTCCCCGCCGGCGACTCACCGGCCCCGCCGCCCTCTCCCTCCCGGCCGGCGAGCCCCTCCTCCGCGCCAAGTCCGACGCCGGCGAGCTCCAAGTCGGGCCGGTGGACCTCGGGAGTCGCGCCACTGCTACAGTGCGGCTGGATCTAGATCTGGGTTGACCTCTCTCCCCCGAAACCCTATTTTTCGTGCTATCTTTGACTGCTTGTATCTTCGCAACTATAGCTCCGTTTTGGGCGTATGATATATCAAAATCTTCGTCCCGGCATGTACATCATTTCATTCCATTGCATCATTTGCATTTGAGGTCATCTTGTTGCCCAAATGCTGTTAGAAGGAGGCTTCGTGAGTTAAATTGCAGATCCGTTAGTTCATCATGCACTTTTGTCATTTTTGCCATGTTTAATTCGTGCATGATATGCCTGTGCCCCTTTGGGATGAATTGTTAAGCATTTTGTCTTCTTTCCAGAGGTGCCATCCATGCATTTTTAGGATGTGTGTGTTGTCTTGTGCAAGCTTGCAAAGAGAGGTACCTGAGATTGCTGATTTCAGAGACTTGATGCTATATGTCCAGCTTGTTTCCTAGTGATCCGTGCCTCTTTTGAGGATGATCAGTAAGGGAGTTTTGATATTTATGTTATGCTCTATCCATCCATGTCTTTGTTGGCATATGTGGAATGCTCTAGGTTGACTCAATCGAGCTCAACTTTTGCTTCGTTGTTAATCTGGGCAGATCGTCAACTTGTTTGCGATTTTGCCGATGCTACCGTTAGTGTTCCATGCATGCTATGCCTTCGTTCTTGCCATGTGTAGCTAGCACATTGTGCCTTCTTGCTGGTTATAGGCTTTCCTTGTCATGACTTGCACCGTAGTGAGTGCATCGAGCTCGTTTACATGCCTTCGTGAGTTATATTTCAGCGTGTCTCAGCTTTCACTAAGTCTGAAAACTGATTGTGTTCGAGCTATGTTCGTGAGCTCGGTAGAGTATTTTGTGAACCCTTTTGGCCCCAGGTCACTTTGGGTGTTTTGTTAAGCTTGTTGAGTAGCTCCATGCCATGTTCTTACTTGTCATGTTCAGGTTTTCTATCATGTTGTTTTGCTGCTCCGAAGAGAGCATCGTGATCTGAAATTTCAGACTAGTGTTAATTTCACTAAGTCTGGAATCTGTTTTGCATTTGCGTTTTAGCCATGCTTGTTTGAACCTCTTAATGGATGAATTTACCTATGGCTCAGTGCTAGTATTTTGTTAACCATCTTGTGTACATCACTGCCATGTATTTTTTTTCATGTTGGGTGGCTGTAGCATGTTCATTTCGTTGCATTTAGGAGCCTACTTGCTGTATATCGCAGATCGGTTCGTTTCGTAAAACGCTCGCCATTTCCAAACCGTAGCTCCGATTCCTATGATCTTTATATCGTTTTCAGGTGATTTCTTCCCCTCTATACAGTGGCACACTTGGTTTTCCAAGTTGATGCCAGGTTCATGCATTTCCTGTCATATCTTGCATTTTGCATCCCGCATCGCATCCCGCATAGCATATCGTCATTTCGTCATATTGCTTGGTCTTGCCCGTGGTTGATTATATCCTTGTTGCTTGATTGTCTTGTTGGGTAGAGCCGGGAGACGAGTTCGCTACCGAGGAGCCCGTTGAGTTTGCTTGTGAGGATCCAGTCAACTCTGACAACTGTGCAGGCAAGATGATCATACCCTCGAAATCACTACTATCTTTGCTATGCTAGTTTGCTCGCTCTTTTGCTTTGCCACTGCTACGATGCCTACCATTTGCTTGTCAGTCTCCCAATTGCATGATTGAACCTCTAACCCACCATTGTCCTAGCAAACCGTTGATTGGCTATGTTACCGCTTTTCTCAGCCCTTCTTATAGCGTTGTTAGCTGCAGGTGAAGATTGGAGTCGTTCCTTGTTGGAACATTTATTTTACTTGTTGGGATATCATTATATTGCTATGTTATCTTAATGCATCTATATACTTGGTAAAGGGTGGAAGGCTCGGCCTCTCGCCTAGTGTTTTGTTCCACTCTTGCCGCCCTAGTTTCCGTCATATCGGTGTTATGTTCCCGGATTGTTGCGTCCCTTACACGGTTGGGCTATAATGGGAACCCCTTGATAGTTCGCCTTGATTAAAGCTTTTCCAGCAATGCCCAACATTGGTTTTACCATTTGCCACCTAGCCTCTTTTTCCCTTGGGTTTCCGGAGCCCGAGGGTCATCTTATTTTAACCCCCCCCCCC
>NC_041386.1:234859508-234866581 GCF_002162155.2 Triticum dicoccoides | reverse complement strand
TGCTCCTCTGAGTGTTGGTCCGAACCAGGCAGCCTGCGGGGCCACCTCGGGGAAACTTGAGGGTTGGTTTTACTCATAGCTTGACCTATCAGAGCGTGCCCTGAGAAAGAGATATGTGCAGCTCCTATCGGGATTTGTCGGCACATTCGGGCGGTGTTGCTGGACTTGTTTTGACCTGTCGAATCATCTTGTTGTACCGGGATACCGAGTCTGATCGGTGTGTCTTGGGTGGAGGTCTATTCCTTCGTTGACCGTGAGAGCTTGTTATGGGCTAAGTTGGGACCCCCCTGCAGGGATTGATCTTTCGAAAGCCGTGCCCGCGGTTATGGGCGGATGGGAATTTGTTAATGTCCGGTTGTAGATTACTTGAACTAAACTTAATTAAAATGAATCAACCGTGTGTGTTACCGTGATGGCCCCTTCTCGGCGGAGTCTGGGAAGTGGACACGGTGTTGGAGTTATGCTTGCGCAGGATGTTCCTTTAGCTTCTCGCTCGTGCTTCGCCTTCTCTTCTCGCTCTCTTTTGCGTATAAGTTAGCCACCACATAGGCTAGTCGGTTGCTGCAGCTCCACATATATTTGCCTTATCCATTCCTATGAGCTTAAATAGTTTTGATCGCGAGGGCGCGAGATTGCTGAGTCCCTGTGGCTCACAGTTACTATAACTCCAGATGCAGGTCCAGGTGATTTCGCTCCAGGTGACGAGTACGAGCTCAAGTGGGAGTTCGACGAGGACTCTCAGCGTTATTATGTTTCCTTTCCCGATGATCAGTAGTGGTGCCTAGATGGGGATCGATTTAGGGCCTTGTCGCATGTTGGGTTCTTTTCTATTTTGGCGCCGTAGTCGGGCCATGAGTGTTTGTTTGATGGATGTTATTTATGTACTCTGATGTGACGTGGCGAGTGTAAGACAACTATGTTATCTCCCCCTTTTATTATGTATTACATGGGATGTTGTAATGATTGCCTGACTTGCGACAATGCTTTCAATGTGGTTATGTCTCTAAGTCGTGCCACGACACGTGGGAGCTATAGCCGCATCGAGGGCGTTACAAGTTGGTAATCAGAGCCTTCCCCGACCTTAGGAGCCCCCATTGCTTGATCGTTTTTTAGCAGCCGAGTTGTGTCTAGAAAAATGTTTTGAGTCCTTAGGAATTATATATCGGAGAGCTTAGGAATTCTTTTTACTTCCCAGCCTCCTCATCGCTCTGGTAAGGCATCCTGGCGTAGAGTTTTGACTCTTCTCTTCTCAAATTTCACTAAAAAAAATTTTAGGATCACGCGAGTATCTTGGATTTGTTCCGATGGCTTATGATGAGAATACTGTCTTGGTGCCTCCTGTCAGGGGTTTAGTGGAAGTGTCCCGGGGAGTTGAGCTATGAGGTTTTGTCATCATAATTTTATCGTTGCAATTCTGGTATACTTGAGATATGTTCGCCGACATCGAAAATCTCTTTATGCAGTTCGTTGGTGAGATAACCTCGACGCCACCCAGTACTGGGGCGGGAGTTCGGGAGTATCGCCATAACTTGTATAACAGATGCTTTTCGAAGGTTGAGGTAGATGGTTTCCGAAGTTTTCTTGGTTATGTGTTGAAGGATGGATACAGCTGGATGTAGGATTTGCTAGTTTGGGTGAGATATTATGCTTCCCCTGTATCCCCAACACCTGATTGCATAACCGGAAAGGTTCGGGAATTTCATAGGTGGGAATTCTAGTAGCTCTAGTTCTTCTTCCACGGATATTGGTTTGAGATTGGGATTTCTTACCGATTATTCGTTCTTGATCCGTACCTTGTTGAATTGTTTCTCTACCTTAATTCTGCGTGGCTTCTCAATTTATGGATATGTGACCATTTGAAGAGGAATGCATTCGTTCATTTTGTTCGGATGTGAAGACTATATGTTGCAATTTTCATTCCGTTGGATTCAGCTTCTATATTGTTGTCTATCAATGTGCTAATGGTGGTCAACCTGTTCAAGATGGCTCCTCCAACGCGCACGACTCCGAATCCTGATCCGCCTCCACCTCCGCCTCCTCCGGAAGCATGGCAAGCTGTGATGGCCGCTACTAATGCAAATACACAGTTGATCATGCAAATCCTCCAAGAGCGGAATCAAGGCAGTCAAGGGAATCAAGGCAACAATCAGCACCACTTTGCTACACTGAACCAGTTCCTTGCTAATGGTCCAAAGACGTTCAGCGGTTGTGTTGAGGCTACCGATGCTGACGATTGGCTAGTGGATCTGGGCAAGCATTTTGAATGCAGCAACGTCAGGCCTGAAGATTTCGTCAAGTTCGCTTCTTTCCAGCTCAAAGATCAGGCTGCAGAGTGGTTCCAGCAGTACAAGGATTCCAGAGGTGGACGTTTGATCACTTGGGATGATTTTCGTCAAGATTTCCGCGCTCATCACATTCCTCAAAGTGTGGTTGAGAGTAAGCGTCAGGAATTCCGCAATCTGAAGCAAGGCTCTTTGTCTGTCTACGACTACAACAAGTTGTTCCAGAAGCTCGCCCGTTTTGCCAAGCAGGATGTTCCTGATGAGAAGAGCATGATCTATCAGTTCAGGGGTGGTCTTCGTGAGGAAATTCAGCTCGCTCTTGTCCTCTTTGAGCCGTTGAGATACGATGAGTTCTACAACATGGCACTAAAGCAAGAGGCTGCTCAGATGAGGTGTGATGCTTCCAGGAAGCGTGCCAGAGATGTTACTCCGTCTTCCTCTACTCAAGTGGTCAAGCAGCAGAAGTATTGGCTTCCTCCTCCTCCGTTCCGTCAGCCGTATCAGCAGAAGAGCAAAGGTGGCAGTGGTTTCTCCCACCCACCCAACCCAGGCTTTCAGAACAAGTCTTCGTCTCAAGCGCCAAGACCGAGTGCTCCGTATCACCGTCCGCTTTCAGAGGTCACGTGCAACAAGTGCCAACAGAAGGGTCACTATGCCAACAAGTGTACCAACCAGAGGCGTCTTCCTCCTCCTCCTCCTGTCAGATCGGCAAGTACAGCTGTGGTCAAGCACAATCCCAAGCACGCCAAGGTCAATATGTTGAATGCAGCTCAGGCTGAGGATTCTTCAGATGTCATTATGGGTAACCTTCCTATTAATGATATTCCTGCAAAAGTTCTTTTTGACACGGGTGCATCGCATTGTTTCATGTCAAAGCCATTTTTTACCAAGCATGAGTTCGTTTCTTCTCATTTGGGTAAACATATGGATATCGTTTCTCCTGGCAAACGTTTGAGTGCAAGTCTGGAGGTGCCAGATGTCGCTATCACGATGGGCGATTTCAAGTTTCTTTCTTCTCCTATGGTTCTTGGTAACTCGGATATCGATCTTATTCTCGGGATGGACTGGCTCTCTAAGCATAAAGCTCAGCTTGATTGTGCAGCCAGACAGATTCAACTGACTCATTCATCTGAGGATGTCATTGTCTTTGCCGCTCGGGATAATACCATCCGGTTGTTTTCTCTCAATGAGAAGGGTGAATTGGATGCTATTTCGCAGATTCCGGTTGTTTGTGAGTATCAAGACGTCTTTCCAGAAGAGCTCCCAGGAATGCCTCTGCACCGGCCAGTTGAATTCGTTATTGAACTTGAGCCTGGCACGGAACCTGTGTGCAAACGTCCTTACAAGCTCGGCCCCGAAGAGTTGAAGGAGTTGAAGAAACAACTCGATGAGCAAGAAAGATTGGGTCTCATCCGGCCTAGTACTTCTCCGTGGGGTTGTGGTGTTCTTTTTGTGAAGAAGAAGGATGGATCGAGTCGACTTTGTGTTGATTACCGTCCAGTGGACAAGAAGACCATCAAGAACAAATACCCACTTCCCAACATCAATGAGCTGTTCGAACAACTCAAAGGTGCTCAAGTATTCTCCAAGCTTGATCTCCGTATGGGTTATCATCAGATTCGTATTCGTGAGCAAGATATTCCCAAGACGGTGTTCAGAACAAGCTTTGGTTCATATGAATACACCGTCATGTCTTTTGGCCTCGCCAACGCTCCTCCGACGTTCTCTGGCATGATGAACTTCATCTTCAGCCCCTACACCAATGAATTTGTTTTGGTCTATCTCGACGACATTCTGGTTTTCTCCAAGAACAAGGAAGATCATGCCAAGCACTTGCGTTTGGTTCTTGACAAGCTCAGAGAACATCAGTTCTACGCCAAGTTCTCCAAGTGTGAATTTTGGCTCGATGAGGTTCTTTATCTTGGTCATATCATCTCTGCCAAGGGCATTTCCGTGAATCCTGAGAAGGTGTCTGCAATTGTGAATTGGGAACCTCCTCAGAACGTAAAGCAACTCCGCAGTTTCCTCGGTCTCGCAAACTATTGCAGAAGATTCGTTGAAAACTTTTCTAAGATCGCCAAGCCTCTCTCAAATCTTCTTCAGAAGCACGTCAAGTACGTTTGGTCTCCGGAGTGTGATATTGCTTTCAACACTTTGAAAGAGAAATTGATCACTACTCCAGTTCTGACTCCGCCTGATGAAACCAAGCCGTACGAGGTCTTTTGTGATGCCTCTCTCCAAGGTCTCGGTGCTGTACTGATGCAAGAGAAGAAAGTTGTTGCTTATACCTCTCGCCAGTTGAAACCTAATGAGAAGAACTACCCCACTCATGATCTCGAGTTGGCGGCAGTGGTGCATGCTCTTTTGACTTGGAGACATCTTCTATTGGGAAGGAAAGTGGATATTTTCACTGATCACAAGAGTCTCAAGTACATCTTCACTCAGCCTAATCTCAACCTCAGGCAGACTCGATGGGTCGAGATGATTCAAGAGTACAACCCGAGTATCGAGTATACTCCAGGCAAGGCCAATGTGATTGCTGATGCTTTGAGCAGAAAAGCATATTGCAACAGTCTGATTCTCAAGCCTTATCAACCCGAGCTTTGTGAAGCTTTCCGCAAACTTAATCTGCAAATTGTTCCTCAAGGTTTCCTCACCAACCTTCGAGTTTCTCCTACCTTGGGAGACCAGATTCGCCAAGCCCAGCTTCTTGATGATATGGTGAAGAAGGTGAAGATTGGTATTGCAAAGAGTCAGTCCAAGTACAAGTGCTACCGACTTGATGACAAGGACACTCTCTTCTTCGAGGATCGAATTGTTGTGCCCAAAGGTGAACTTCGTAAGGTGATCATGAACGAGGCTCACAACTCTCTCCTCTCCATCCACCCTGGTAGTACGAAGATGTATCAGGATCTCAAGCAAGCTTATTGGTGGACTCGAATGAAGCGCGAGATCGCTCAATTCGTGAACAAGTGTGATGTCTGCAGAAGAGTGAAGGCAGAACACCAAAGGCCAGCAGGTCTCCTCCAACCTCTTGCCATTCCAGAATGGAAGTTTGACCACATTGAAATGGACTTCGTGACTGGGTTTCCAAAGTCCAAGCGTGGCAATGATGCTATCTTCGTTGTCATCGACAAGCTCACCAAAGTGGCTCACTTTCTGCCTATCAAAGAGTCGATCACTGCAGCTCAATTGGCGGAACTCTATACCTCTCGCATTGTCTCTCTGCACGGTATTCCTCAAGTGATATCTTCAGACCGTGGCAGCATCTTTACCTCCAAGTTTTGGGATTCTTTTCAGAAGGCCATGGGCACCAACATCCGCTTCAGCACAGCTTTCCATCCTCAAACAAGCGGTCAAGTCGAGCGTGTCAACCAAATTCTTGAAGATATGCTCAGGGCTTGTGTGATCTCCTTCGGCATGAAGTGGGAGGACTGTCTTCCTTATGCTGAATTCTCATACAACAACAACTTTCAAGCAAGTTCGGGCAAGGCCCCTTTTGAAATTCTGTATGGCAGGAAGTGTCGTACCCCTCTCAACTGGTCTGAAACCGGTGAACGTCAGCTGCTGGGCAATGACCTAATCACAGAGGCAGAAGAAATGTGCAAAGTCATTCGTGATAACCTCAAAGCAGCCCAGTCCCGCCAGAAGAGCTACTATGATAGTAAGCACCGTGATCTGGCTTTCGAGATCGGAGATCATGTTTACCTCCGCGTCTCTCCTATGAAAGGTACTCGTCGCTTCGGTATCAAAGGGAAGCTTGCCCCTAGATATGTGGGACCTTTCAAGATTGTCAGCAAGAGAGGCGACCTCGCCTATCAACTTGAGCTTCCTTCAAACTTTGCAAATGTTCATGATGTGTTCCATGTCTCTCAGCTTCGTAAGTTCTTCAAGACGCCTGAACGCACCGTCAACTTCGAGGACATTGAGCTCCAAGAAGATCTCTCTTATTGTGAGCACCCAGTTGCTATTCTTGAAGAGACTGAACGCAAGACTCGCAACAAGTCAATCAAATTCCTCAAAGTCAAGTGGTCTCACCATTCCGACCGTGAAGCTACCTGGGAACGCGAGGATCACCTCCGTTCTGAGTACCCGGAGTTCTTTCAGTCCTAGATCTCGGGACGAGATCTTTTCGTAGTGGTGGAGTGTTGTAACGCCCCAGATATACTTTCCATATTTGTATCCAACTCTTGCCGTCTCCGGCGCTGAGTTATATTTATTTCTCGGGTTCGGGTCTTTGTCTCCGTGTGTTTTTTTTATTTTTCGTGCATCTCTTATCATGCCATCACGTGCATTGCATTTGCATACATGGTCATCTCATGCATTCGAGCATTTTCCCCGTTGTCCGTTTTGCATTCCGGCGCTTCGTTCTCCTCCGGTGGCCTTTTCTAGCTTTCTTTCGTGAGTGGGGATTAAACATTTCCGGATTGTACCGAGACTTGCCATGCGGCCTTGGCTTACTACCCGTAGACCGCCTGTCAAGTTTCGTATCATTTGGACTTCGTTTGATACTCCAACGGTTAACCGAGGGACCGAAAAGGCCTTGGGTGTGTTGCAGCCCAACACCCCTCCAATTTGGCCCAAAACCCACCAAACTCTGCTCCATCGTCTCGGTCGTTCGATCACGATCGTGTGGGCGAAAACCGCACCTCATTTGGACTCTCCTAGCTCCCTCTATGCCTATATATAGACCCCCTCCTCCAAATCCCGGATCCCCTCGTCTCAAACCCTAGCAAAAAAAAACAGATCAACCCCGCCACCGCCGCCGCAGCGAGTCCCGCGCCGCCACGT
>NC_041386.1:234848991-234859038 GCF_002162155.2 Triticum dicoccoides | reverse complement strand
TTCCCCGACGCCGGTGACCGGCGCCGCCGCGGGCCGCCTCCCCGCCGCCGCTCTCCTCCCCGGTCCGGCAGCGCCCCGCCGCGCCGTTCCACGGCATCCCCGACGCCGGCCGACCCCGCCGCCGTCCGCGCCTCCCCGCCGGCGACTCACCGGCCCCGCCGCCCTCTCCCTCCCGGCCGGCGAGCCCCTCCTCCGCGCCAAGTCCGACACCGGCGAGCTCCAAGTCGGGCCGGTGGACCTCGGGAGTCGCGCCACTGCTACAGTGCGGCTGGATCTAGATCTGGGTTGACCTCTCTCCCCCGAAACCCTATTTTTCGTGCTAACTTTGACTGCTTGTATCTTCGTAACCGTAGCTCCGTTTTGGGCGTATGATATATCAAAATCTTCATCTCGACATGTACATCATTTCATTCCATTGCATCATTTGCATTTGAGGTCATCTTGTTGCCCAAATGCTGTTAGAAGGAGGCTTCGTGAGTTAAATTGCAGATCCGTTAGTTCATCATGCACTTTTGTCATTTTTGCCATGTTTAATTCGTGCATGATATGCCTGTGCCCCTTTGGGATGAATTTTAAGCATTTTGTCTTCTTTCCAGAGGTGCCATCCATGCATTTTTAGGATGTGTGTGTTGTCTTGTGCAAGCTTGCAAAGAGAGGTACCTGAGATTGCTGATTTCAGAGACTTAGTGATTTTCACTAAGTCTGGGATATTTTAGTTCTTGATGCTATATGTCCAGCTTGTTTCCTAGTGATCTGTGCCTCTTTTGAGGATGATCAGTAAGGGAGTTTTGATATTTATGTTATGCTCTATCCATCCATGTCTTTGTTGGCATATGTGGAATGCTCTAGGTTGACTCAATCGAGCTCAACTTTTGCTTCGTTGTTAATCTGGGCAGATCGTCAACTTGTTTGCGATTTTGCCGATGCTACCGTTAGTGTTCCATGCATGCTATGCCTTCGTTCTTGCCATGTGTAGCTAGCACATTGTGCCTTCTTGCTGGTTATAGGCTTTCCTTGTCATGACTTGCACCGTAGTGAGTGCATCGAGCTCGTTTACATGCCTTCGTGAGTTATATTTCAGCGTGTCTCAGCTTTCACTAAGTCTGAAAAATGATTGTGTTCGAGCTATGTTCGTGAGCTCGGTAGAGTATTTTGTGAACCCTTTTGGCCCCAGGTCACTTTGGGTGTTTTGTTAAGCTTGTTGAGTAGCTCCATGCCATGTTCTTACTTGTCATGTTCAGGTTTTCTATCATGTTGTTTTGCTGCTCCGAAGAGAGCATCGTGATCTGAAATTTCAGACTAGTGTTAATTTCACTAAGTCTGGAATCTGTTTTGCATTTGCGTTTTAGCCATGCTTGTTTGAACCTCTTAATGGATGAATTTACCTACGGCTCAGTGCTAGTGTTTTGTTAACCATCTTGTGTACATCACTGCCATGTATTTTGTTTTCATGTTGGGTGGCTGTAGCATGTTCATTTCGTTGCATTTAGGAGCCTACTTGCTGTATATCGCAGATCGGTTCGTTTCGTAAAACGCTCGCCATTTCCAAACCGTAGCTCCGATTCCTATGATCTTTATATCGTTTTCAGGTGATTTCTTCCCCTCTATCCAGTGGCACACTTGGTTTTCCAAGTTGATGCCAGGTTCATGCATTTCCTGTCATATCTTGCATTTTGCATCCCGCATCGCATCCCGCATAGCATATCGTCATTTCGTCATATTGCTTGGTCTTGCCCGTGGTTGATTGTATCCTTGTTGCTTGTTTGTCTTGTTGGGTAGAGCCGGGAGACGAGTTCGCTACTGAGGAGCCCGTTGAGTTTGCTTGTGAGGATCCAGTCAACTCTGACAACTGTTCAGGCAAGATGATCATACCCTCGAAATCACTACTATCTTTGTTATGCTAGTTTGCTCGCTCTTTTGCTTTGCCACTGCTACGATGCCTACCATTTGCTTGTCAGCCTCCCAATTGCATGATTGAACCTCTAACCCACCATTGTCCTAGCAAACCGTTGATTGGCTATGTTACCGCTTTGCTCAGCCCTTCTTATAGCGTTGTTAGCTGCAGGTGAAGATTGGAGCCGTTCCTTGTTGGAACATTTATTTTACTTGTTGGGATATCATTATATTGCTATGTTATCTTAATGCATCTATATACTTGGTAAAGGGTGGAAGGCTCGGCCTCTCGCCTAGTGTTTTGTTCCACTCTTGCCGCCCTAGTTTCCGTCATATCGGTGTTATGTTCCCGGATTGTTGCGTCCCTTACACGGTTGGGCTATAATGGGAACCCCTTGATAGTTCGCCTTGATTAAAGCTTTTCCAGCAATGCCCAACATTGGTTTTACCATTTGCCACCTAGCCTCTTTTTCCCTTGGGTTTCCGGAGCCCGAGGGTCATCTTATTTTAACCCCCCCCCCCCGGGCCAGTGCTCCTCTGAGTGTTGGTCCGAACCAGGCAGCCTGCGGGGCCACCTCGGGGAAACTTGAGGGTTCGTTTTACTCGTAGCTTGACCTATCCGAGCGTGCCCTGAGAAAGAGATATGTGCAGCTCCTATCGGGATTTGTCGGCACATTCGGGCGGTGTTGCTGGACTTGTTTTGACCTGTCGAATCATCTTGTTGTACCGGGATACCGAGTCTGATCGGTGTGTCTTGGGTGGAGGTCTATTCCTTCGTTGACCGTGAGAGCTTGTTATGGGCTAAGTTGGGACCCCCCTGCAGGGATTGATCTTTCGAAAGCCGTGCCCGCGGTTATGGGCGGATGGGAATTTGTTAATGTCCGGTTGTAGATTACTTGAACTAAACTTAATTAAAATGAATCAACCATGTGTGTTACCATGATGGCCCCTTCTCGGCGGAGTCTGGGAAGTGGACACGGTGTTGGAGTTATGCTTGCGCAGGATGTTCCTTTAGCTTCTCGCTCGTGCTTCGCCTTCTCTTCTCGCTCTCTTTTGCGTATAAGTTAGCCACCACATAGGCTAGTCGCTTGCTGCAGCTCCACATATATTTGCCTTATCCATTCCTATGAGCTTAAATAGTTTTGATCGCGAGGGCGCGAGATTGCTGAGTCCCTATGGCTCACAGTTACTATAACTCCAGATGCAGGTCCAGGTGATTTCGCTCCACGTGACGAGTACGAGCTCAAGTGGGAGTTCGACGAGGACTCTTAGCGTTATTATGTTTCCTTTCCCGATGATCAGTAGTGGTGCCTAGATGGGGATCGATTCAGGGCCTTGTCGCATGTTGGGTTCTTTTCTATTTTGGCGCCGTAGTCGGGCCATGAGTGTTTGTTTGATGGATGTTATTTATGTACTCTGATGTGACGTGGCGAGTGTAAGCCAACTATGTTATCTCCCCCTTTTATTATGTATTACATGGGATGTTGTAATGATTGCCTGACTTGCGACAATGCTTTCAATGCGGTTATGTCTCTAAGTCGTGCCACGACACGTGGGAGCTATAGCCGCATCGAGGGAGTTACACTTACCTATAAGCTTGAATAGTCTTGATCGCGAGGGTGCGAGATTGCTGAGTCCATGTGGCTCACAGATTACTATTACACCAGATGCAGGGCCTGATGATTCCACTCCAAGAGACGCGTATGAGCTCAAGTGGGAGTTCGACGAAGACTCTCAATGATACTATGTTTCCCTTCCCGACGATCAGTAGTAGTGCCCAGTCGGGGGTGAACGGGACCGTTGTCGCATGTTGGGTTCTCTTTATTTTGGCGTCTTAGTCGGGCCGTGAGTGTTTGGATGATTTAATGTTATTTATGTACCTGATTGACGTGGCGAGTGTAAGCCAACTATGTTATCTCTCCTTTTATTATTATATTACATGGGATGTTTGTGAAGATTGCCTAACTTGCGACATATGCCTTCAATGCGATTATATCTCTAAGTCGTGCCTCGACACGTGGGAGCTATATTCGCATCGAGGGTGTTAACAAGTTGGTAATCAGAGCCTTCCCCGACCTTAGGAGCCCCATTGCTTGATCGTTTTTAGCGGCCGAGTTGTGTCTAGAAAAATGTTTTGAGTCTCTTAGGAATTATATATCGGAGAGTTTAGGGTTTCTTTTTACTTCCCATTCTCCTCATCTCTCTGGTAAGGCATCCTGACGTAGAGTTTTGACTCTTCTCTTCTCAAATTTCACTAAAAAAAAATTTAGGATCACGCGGGTATCTTGGAATTGTTCCGATAGTTTTATGATGAGAACATTGTCTTGGTGCCTCCTGTCAGGGGTTTAGTGGAAGTGTCCCGGGGAGTTGAGCTCTGAGGTGTTGTCATCATAATTTTATCGTTGCAGTTCTGGAATACCTGAGTTTAGTACGCCGACATCGAAAATCTCTTTTATGCAGTTCGTTGGTGAGATAACCTCGACGCCACCCAGTACTGAAGCGGGAGTTCGGGAGTATCGCCATAACTTGTATAACGGATGCTTTTCGAAGGTTGAGGTAGATGGTTTCCGAAGGTTTCTTGGTTATGTGTTGAAGGATGGATACAGCTGGATGTAGGAATTGCTAGTTTGGGTGAGATATTATGCTTCCCCTGTATCCCCAACACCTGATTGCATAACCGGAAAGGTTCGGGAGTTTCATAGGTGGGAATTCTAGTAGCTCTAGTTTTTCTTCCACGGATATTGGTTTGAGATTGGGATTTCTTACCTATTATTCATTCTTGATCCGTACCTTGTTGATTTATTTCTCTACCTTAAATTCTACGTGGCTTCTCAATTTATGGATATGTGACCATTTCAAGAGGAATGCATTCATTCATTTTGTTCGGATGTGAAGACTATATGTTGCAATTTTCATTCCGTTGGATTCAGCTTCAATATTTATCTGTCAATGTGCTAATGGTGGTCAACCTCTTCAGGATGGCTCCTCCAACGCGCACGACTCCGAATCCTGATCCGCCACCACCTCCACCTCCTCCGGAGGCATGGCAAGCTGTGATGGCCGCAACCAATGCAAACACACAGCTGATCATGCAAATTCTTCAAGAGCGCAATCAAGGCAGTCAAGGGAATCAAGGCAGCAATCAGAGTCACTTTGCTACACTCAACCAGTTCCTTGCTAACGGGCCAAAGACTTTCAGCAATTGTGTTGAGGCAACCGATGCTGACGATTGGCTTGTGGATCTGTGCAAGCATTTCGAGTGCAGTAACGTCAGGCCTGAGGACTTTGTTAAGTTTGCTTCCTTCCAACTCAAAGATCAAGCTGCAGAATGGTTCCAGCAGTACAAGGACTCTAGAGGTGGACGTGTTATCACTTGGGATGATTTCCGTCAAGATTTCTGAGCTCATCATATTCCGCAGAGCGTGGTTGAAAGCAAGCGTGAGGAATTCCGCAATCTGAAGCAAGGCTCTTTGTCTGTCTATGACTACAACAAGTTGTTCCAGAAGCTCGCCCGCTTTGCCAAGCAGGACGTCCCTGATGAGAAGAGCATGATATACCAGTTCAGGGGTGGTCTCAGAGAAGAAATTCAGCTAGCTCTTGTTCTCTTTGAGCCCTTGAGATACGATGAGTTCTACAACATGGCACTGAAGCAAGAGGCTACTCAGTTGAGGTGTGATGCTTCCAAGAAGCGAGTCAGAGATGTTACTCCTTCCTCTACTCAAGTGGCCAAGCATCAGAAGTTTTGGCTTCCTCCTCCTTCATTCCGTCAGTCGTATCAGCAGAAGAGCAAAGGTGGCAGTGGTTCTTCCCACCCACCCAACCCTGGCTTTCAGAACAAGACTTCGTCTCAAGCTCCAAGATCGAGTGCTCCGTATCACCGTCCGCTTTCAGAGGTCACGTGCAACAAGTGCCAACAGAAGGGTCACTATGCCAACAAGTGTCTCAACCAGAGGCGTCTTCCTCCTCCTCCTCCTGTCAGATCGGCAAGTACAACTGTGGTCAAGCATAACCCCAAGCACGCCAAGGTCGATTTGCTGAATGCAGCTCAGGCAGAGGACTCACCAGATGTGATCATGGGTAACCTTCCTGTTAATGATGTTCCTGCAAAAGTTCTTTTTGACACTAGTGCATCTCTTTCTTTTATTTCAACTCCATTTGTGGCCAAGCATGATTTTGTGACCGAAAGGATTCCTGTTCCATTGAAGATTGTGTCTCCGGGCAAGCAAATGACTTCTAACAATTGCGTCCCGGATGTCTCTATCACGTTGGGCGATTACAAGTTTCTCTCTTCTCCGGTGGTTCTTGGTAACTCAGATATTGATCTTATTCTCGGAATGGATTGGCTTTCTAAGCACAAGGCACATCTTGATTGTGCAGCCAGGCAGATTCAATTGACTCATTCGTCTGAGGATGTAATTGTCTTTGCCACTCATCATGATACTATCCGTCTGTTTTCTCTCAATGAGAAGGGTGAATTGGATGCTATCTCTCAAATTCCAGTCGTTTGCGAATATCAAGACGTCTTCTCAGAAGAGCTTCCAGGAATGCCTCTGCACCGGCCAGTTGAATTCGTTATTGATCTTGAGCCCGGCACGGAACCTGTGTGCAAGCGTCCTTACAAGCTCGGACCTGAAGAGTTGAAGGAGCTGAAGAAGCAACTCGATGCAAGAGAAAATGGGTCTCATCCGGCCTAGTTCTTCTCCGTGGGGTTGTGGTGTTCTTTTTGTGAAGAAGAAGGATGGAACGGACTGACTTTGTGTTGATTACCGTCCAGTGAACAAGAAGACCATCAAGAACAAATACCCACTTCCCAACATCAATGAGCTGTTCGAACAACTCAAAGGTGCCCAAGTATTCTCCAAGCTTGATCTCCGTATGGGTTATCACCAGATTCGCATTCGTGAAGAAGATATTCCCAAGACAGCATTCAGAACAAGCTTTGGTTCATATGAATACACTGTCATGTCTTTTGGCCTTGCCAACGCTCCTCCGACGTTCTCTCGCATGATGAACTTCATCTTCAACGCCTACACCAATGACTTCGTTTTGGTCTATCTCGACGACATTCTGGTTTTCTCCAACAATAAGGAAGATCATGCCAAGCACTTGCGTTTGGTTCTTGATAAGCTCAGGGAACATCAGTTCAACGCCAAGTTCTCCAAGTGTGAATTTTGGCTCGATGAGGTTCTTTATCTTGGTCATATCATCTCTGCCAAGGGCATTGCCGTGAATCCTGAGAAGGTGTATGCAATTGTGAATTGGGAACCTCCTCAGAACGTGAAGCAACTCCGCAGTTTTCTCGGTCTCACAAGCTATTGCCGAAGATTCGTTGAAAACTTTTCTAAGATCGCGAAGCCTCTCTCTAATCTTCTTCAGAAGCACATCAAGTACGTTTAGTCTCCGGAGTGCGATATTGCTTTCAACACTTTGAAAGAGAAGTTGATCACTGCTCCAGTTCTGACTCCACCTGATGAATCCAAGCCGTACGGGGTCTTTTGTGATGCCTCTCTCCAAGGTCTTGGCGCAGTATTGATGCAAGAGAAGAAAGTTGTTGCTTATACATCTCGCCAGTTGAAGCCTAATGAGAAGAACTACCCCACTCATGATCTCGAGTTGGCGGCAGTTGTGCATGCTCTTTTGACTTGGAGACATCTTCTATTGGGAAGAAAAGTGGACATTTTCACTGGTCACAAGAGTCTCAAGTACATCTTCACTCAGCCTAATCTCAACCTCAGGCAAACTCGATGGGTCGAAATGATTCAAGAGTATAATCCGAGTATCGAGTATACTCCAGGAAAGGCCAATGTGATTGCTGACGCTTTGAGCAGGAAGGCTTACTGCAATAGTCTTATTCTCAAGCCTTATCAACCCGAGCTTTGCGAAGCTTTCCGCAAGCTTAATCTGCAAGTTGTTCCTCAAGGTTTCCTCGCCAACCTTCAAGTCTCTCCTACCTTAGAAGACCAGATTCGCCAAGCCCAGCTTCCTGATGCTATGGTGAAAAAGGTGAAGATTGGGATTGCCAAGAGTCAGTCCAAGTACAAGTGCTACCGCCTTGACGACAAGGACACTCTCTTCTTTGAGGATCGAATTGTGGTACCCAAAGGTGACCTCCGAAAAGTGATCATGAACGAGGCCCACAATTCTCTCCTCTCCATCCACCCTGGGAGGACGAAGATGTATCATGACCTCAAGCAAGCTTATTGGTCTGCAGAAGAGTGAAGGCAGAACACCAAAGGCCAGCTGGTCTCCTCCAACCTCTTGCCATTCTAGAATGGAAGTTTGACCACATTGAAATGGACTTCGTGACTGGGTTTCCAAAGTCCAAGCGTGGCAATGATGCTATATTTGTTGTCATCGACAAACTCACCAAAGTGGCTCACTTTCTGCCTATCAAAGAGTCGATCATTGCAGCTCAATTGGCGGAACTCTATACCTCTCGCATTGTCTCTCTGCACGGTATTCCTCAACTGATCTCTTCATACCGTGGCAGCATCTTTACCTCGAAGTTTTGGGATTCTTTCCAGAAGGCCATGGGCACTAACATCGGCTTCAGCACAGCTTTCCATCCTCAAACAAGTGGTCAAGTCGAGCGTGTCAACCAGATTCTTGAAGATATGCTCAGGGCTTGTGTGATCTCCTTCGGCATGAAGTGGGAGGATTGTCTTCCTTATGCTGAATTCTCCTACAACAACAGTTTTCAAGCAAGTTCGGGCAAGGCCCCATTTGAAATTCTGTATGGCAGGAAGTGCCGTACCCCTCTCAACTGGTCTGAAACCGGTGAACGTCAGCTTTTGGGTAATGACTTAATCACAGAAGCAGAAGAAATGTGCAAAGTCATTCGTGATAACCTCAAAGCAGCCCAATCCCGCCAGAAGAGCTACTATGATAGTAAGCACCGTGATTTGGCTTTCGAGATTGGAGATCATGTTTACCTCCGTGTCTCTCCTATGAAAGGTACTCGTCGCTTCGGTATCAAAGGGAAGCTTGCCCCCAGATACGTGGGACCTTTCAAGATCGTCAGCAAGAGAGGCGACCTCGCCTATCAACTCGAGCTTCCTTCAAACTTTGCAAATGTTCATGACGTGTTCCATGTCTCTTAGCTTCGAAAGTGCTTCAAGACTCCTGACCGCACCGTCAACTTCGAGGACATTGAACTCCAAGAAGATCTCTCTTATCGTGAGCACCCAGTTGCTATTCTTGAAGAGACTGAACGCAAGACTCGCAACAAGTCAATCAAATTCCTCAAAGTCAAGTGGTCACACCATTCCGACCATGAAGCTACCTGGGAACGCGAGGATCACCTCCGTTCTGAGTACCCGGCGTTCTTTCAGTCCTAGATCTCGGGACGAGATCCTTTCGTAGTGGTGGAGTGTTGTAACACCCCGGATGTAACTTTCCCTATTTGTACTCCAACTCTTGCCGTTTCCGGCGTTAAGTTATTTTATTTTCTCGGGTTCGGGTTTTGCCTCCGTGTGTTGTTGTCGTTGTCATGCATCTCATATCATGTCATCATGTGCATTGCATTTGCATACGTGTTCGTCTCATGCATTCAAGCATTTTCTCCGTTGTCCGTTTTGCATTCCGGCGCTTCGTTCTCCTCTGGTGGTCATTTCTAGCTTTCTTTCGTGTGTGGGAATTAAAAATTTCCGGGTTGGGCCGAGACTTGCCAAGTGGCCTTGATTTACTATCGGTAGACCGCCTGTCAAGTTTCGTACCATTTGGACTTCGTTTGATACTCCAACGGTTAACCGAGGGACCGAAAAGGCCTCATGTGTGTTGCAGCCCAACACCCCTCCAATTTGGCCCAAAACCCACCAAACTCTTCTCCATGTCCTAGAGCGTTCGATCACGATTGCGTGGCCAAAAACCGCACCTCATTTGGACTCTCCTAGCTCCTTCTATGCCTATATATAGGTCCTCCTCGAAAATTCCAGATCAAACCCTAGTCCCCCTCCTCCTCCAGCCGCCGGACAAAAATCCGGACGGCCGGACGTGTCCGCCCGATCCGCCCGGGCCAATCTCGCGAAGCCACATGGCGCCGCGCCCACTTCGTCGCCTCCCGCCGCCGCCGGCCCGCGGGGCCCGCTTCTGGCCCGCGGGGCCCGTTCCCCTCCGCCCCTCCGCGCCAGGCTCCAGGGAGAGGAGCTCCCGAGC
>NC_041386.1:234697269-234848686 GCF_002162155.2 Triticum dicoccoides | reverse complement strand
GCCGCCGTGAGCACCATTGCCGGCCGCCGGAGCAAGCCGCCGCGCCCCGCGCCGCCATCGCGCCACCCCGCTCCGCCGCCACCGCGCCGCCCCGCTGCCCTGCCGCGCCGACCAGCCGCCGTCGTCCCCGGCCAGCCCACCGGCGAGCTCCGGTGAGGATCCGGCGATCCTCTGGAGGAGCGCCCCGATCCAGATCCGAGGCAGCTACAGTAACCCTAGGAGGTGTTTTTTTTTTGCTAACTCCCGATATTGCAGATCCAAGTGCCTCTGTTCGGGGCCCCGTAACTTTGCATCCATAGCTTCAATTTGGGCATATAGTATATCAAAATGTTCATCTCAGAGAGTACATCATTTCATTCCATTGCATCATTTTCATTTGAGCTCATCTTGATGCCCGAAATGCTGTTAGAAAAGGGATACTTGAGTTAATTGTCAGATCTGTTACTCCGTTTAGCATTTTTGTCATTTTTGCCATGATTAATGTGTGCATGATATACCCGTGAGTTCTTCATATGTTTTGTTAAGGGTTTTGTCATCTTTCAAGAGGTGCAACCCATGTATTTTTAGGATGTTTGTGGTGACTTGTGCAAGCTTGCAAAATGGTGCACTTGCTAATTCTGTTTTCAGGGACTTAGTGATTTCACTAAGTCCTGGGTTTGTTTATCTCATGATGCCATATGTTCATGTTGTTTCCTAGTGTTCCGTGCCTGTTTTGAGGATGATCAGTAAGGGAGTTTTGTTAATATTGTAGTGCTCTATCCATCCATGTCTTTTTTTGCAATTATGGAGCACCCTAGATTGAGTCATTCGAGCTCTACTTTTGCTTCGTTGCGAATCTGGGCAGATCGTCAACTTGTTTGCGATTTTGCCGATGTTATTGTAGTTGATCCGTGCATGATATGCCATTGTTATTGCCATGTCTAGCTTGCATTTTGTGCCTTCTTAAGGGATGTATGCTTGTCTTGCCATGACTTGCACCGTGGTGAGTGCATCGAGCTCGTAAACAGGCCTTCGTGAGTTATGATTCAGCATGTCCCTGTTTTTCTCTGTCTGAAAACTGATTATGTTTTTGCTATGTTCGTGTGCTTGTTAGTATATTTTGTGATCTCTTTTGACTCAAGGTCACTAAGGGACTTTTGTTAAGCTTGTTGAGTAGCTCCATGCCATGTCTTTCTTTGTCATGTTCAGGTCCTGTAGCATGTTGTTTTGTTGCTCCGAAGAGGCTATATGATCTGAAATTCCAGACAACTGTTAATTTCACTAAGTCTGAGATATGTTTGTCATTTGCATTTTTGCCATGCTTGTTTGAACCTGTTAATGGATGAATTGGCCGTAGCTCAGTGCTAGACTTTTGTTAAGCATCTTGTGTGCATCCCTGCCATGTATTTGTTTGTCATGTTTGGGTGCTGTAGCATGTTCATCTCATTGCATTTAGATGCCTACTTGCTGTAAATTACAGACCGGTGTCATTGTTGAATCGCTTGCCATTTCCAAACTGTAACTCCGATTCCGGCGTTCTTTATATCGTTTTCAAGCGATTTCATCTCATCTTTCCAGTGCCACACTTGGAATTCCAAGTTGAGGCCAGGTTCATGCATTTCCTGTCATATCTTGCATTTTGCATCCCGCATCGCATCCCGCATAGCATATCATCTTTGCATCATGTTGTTTGAGTTTGCACGTGGTTGATTGTATCCTTGTTGCTTGTTTGTCTTGTTTGGGTAGAGCCAGGAGACGAGTTCGCTAACGAGGAGCCCGTTGAGTTTGCTTTCGAGGATCCAGTCAACTCTGACAACTGTGCAGGCAAGATGATCATACCCTCGAAATCACTACTATATTTGCTATGCTAGTTTGCTCGCTCTTTTGCTATGCCATTGCTTCATGTCGGGGGAGATGCTGATTCCCGCCAACACCTATGGGGACAGGGCCCCTTTCGGTTTGGTGGGGGCCGGAGAGCGCACAAAGAGCGGATCGAGGCAGTGTACGCGGGCGATTTTACCCAGCTTCGGGCCGCACGGATGCGTAAAACCCTACTGCTGCTTGTTTGTGTATACTGGATTCTTGCTCAGGAGCGATGGACGCTGCCAGACTGAGCTTGAGAGTGTTCCTGGTGTTGAACGAGCCGAACTGGCCGAGCCTCTGAACCTCCGACCCTTCCAACCCCTTCTACGTTGCGCTTGGGCCTCCTTTTATACTCTCAAGGGGTCACCAACAGGGGGCAACATAGACAAGAAGGGTAAAAATGGAAAAGGATGCGGTAGGTGCAACTACCGCTACTGTGGATACAGTGCGCCCTACCTAACTCTGACGGCAGGGGACAAAGGCATTAAATGCCTGTCTGAGTCTCCTAAATAGTGCAAAAGGTGACTGTTAGGAGTGCCACCATTTGCCACGATGGGCTTCTCTTCATCTCCGCTTGCCACCACGTACCCCTAGCTGCACGGCCTCCCACCACGTGTGCTTGGGAGAGTCCCAGAGCGACACGTTAGCAGGTAAGCTGGAGCGCGGGCACGAAGTGGGGGTTTCCCGCGGCAAGCTCCTTGCCGCGGCTGTCGTCTTGTCGCGTCCGGAAGCTTGTCGCTCGCCGGTTCTTGCCGGGACGCAGGGCGCGTCGCGGCAAGCTTTCTTGATACGCCTTGAGTGGCCCTCCCGGCAAGCTCCTCTTGCCGGGGTCTTGTCTCTTCCCGGCAAGATCCTCTTGCCGGGGCCTTGATTTGAGTACTTTGTTCTTGAATGGTCTTCAAGGGAACCGCGGAGGGTCCTGGCGGTCACCCGGCAAGCCTTGCCGCGGGGCGCTGCAACTGCCCGTGCACGAGTTCGGGGTAATAGGGTACCCCTACTCTAGTACACCGACAAGAGCCCCCGGGCCTGGGCCATACACGGTGCCGAGCGCTGTTGGGCCAGGCCCAAAACAGTGCACGGGCACGCGCGGCCTAGGTCACGCCGAATCTAACTCCGCTCCCACCGCGCACGCCCAGAACGGCACGCGTCAAACGCGGCGTCGTGGGTGAGATCGTGGGTGGCGTGCGTGGGGCTAAGCCCCCCCGAGCATGCGTCAGGCCACGATGATGGGGACGATTCACGCCTTCCTCCTTAAACGGAGGTAGGTGTGAGGGCGTGGTGCATTTACTAGACGGGGCCGGTGCGCGGTTTTCGGGACGTCCACTCCCCGCGTTCACGGGGCGGAGCGATGCCGCCTCACCTGTCGCCTTAGTTCTGCTTCCCCGCCACGCGGCTCCCATGCGCTTGAGGTCACGGACGGTGGAGTGGGAAACCGGGCCGTCGCGAGCGGGTTGGCCCCGACTCCCTGCCCTTCTCGGGTCTTGATTCGCTGAGCGGGGCGGCCGAGCCCCCACCTCGCTCCTTTATAAAGAGCGGGATGGGAGCACATAAACCCACACTCTCTCATCTTTTTCTTTCTTCAGCTTCTGCTCCCCTTTCTCTCATCTGCCATGGAGAAAGGGAACCCAGGCCCTTCATCGGTGGCGGCGAGGGTCGCCGCCAGACAGCGCATTTCTCCCTCTTCCGCGCCCGTGGTGGCAGAGCCAGCCATAAGGGGAAGAGGGAGGGGGCGAGGTCGCGGACGAGGTCGAGGACGAGGTCGAGGCGCTCGGGGAAGAGGCGGACGGGGCGGCGCGTCAGCTTCACCTCCGCCGGCGGCTTCTCCCCCCACGGCGGTCCATATAGGGGACGACCCTTGCGAGTTCTTCGTCAGGCTGCGCCGGGCGCCTCGTCGTCGCCTCCGGCTTCCAGCTCCGTTTGCGCGCGCGATGGAAGTGGAGCCGCCCGAGACGCTGAGACTGCACATGAGGGGCTGTGGGATCAGCGGCACGCGAGTCCGCGTTGCATTCCCAGCCCCTAATGTGATGTATCTTGATCGAGGGTGGAAGACGTTCGCCCGCATCCACAGCTTGACGGAGGGGTTTACCCTCCATTTTAAGTTGATGGAGGGAGATCTCCTCTCCGTCAAGGCCTTCGGGTGCTTCGGCACTCGGGCGAAGTGCTGCGTGGACAGCTCCTCCGACAGCGAAGGCCCCTCCTCGAGCGAGAGCGACGAGGAGGGGAGCGACAGCGACGGCGAGGGTAGCGGGCGGCGGGGTAGTGGGTCCGACTAGGCGTCGGGCGCCGCCTTGCGCGGCACCGGCGACCCCATCATCCCCGTCGCCGGCTTCTTGAACTCCCCAGGGTCGTCTCCTTGGGCGGCTGGCGTAGGAAGGCTGCGGAAGGGGAAGAGGGAAGGCGACAAGGCCGTCAAGCCGGAGTACGAGGGCGTGGTACCCTCGACAGCGTGCTGACGTCCTGTCGCCCCGTCTTCGAGCCCTGCTTCCAGCGCCGCCGTCGCCGTCCAGCCTTCGGACGGCCCCCGGGATGTTCCCTTGGTGTCTTCTGGCACCCGTAGCTCGCCTAGGCACTCCTTTTGCCCTTTTCGCCTCCTTGACCTGCCTCCTGAAAAGGGGGACAGGAAAGGGATTACGGGCATCTTATCTTTTTAGTTTGTAAGCCTTCGGGCCTTAGCTGTATCTAGAACTTGTAATCCTCTCTTTCATGTTTTTCATCCTCTATGGACTGTACCTGAGTGGGATGTTTTTTAATGAAAAGGGGGATGCTTGTCGGGTTATTTGTCTCGCGAGTTAAACCCACGCCAAGGAGCAAATCCTTGGTATCCCTCGGATAGACATTTCATCTCCCGGCAACAGGCCCTGCCGCCTTCCCACGTCGCTCAACCTTTCTCACGCTTTTAACGGAGGCAGGAACGAGGTGGGTGCGGTCTCCTCGTTTCATCCCTTTGTTGCCGCGACTACGACCAAACTTGGCCCCGAGAACGAGCCCCAGGGCCTAAAGTCGAGGGAGCACGGCAGTTTCTGGGGAGAAACATGGTTTCGCTTTCCCTAGTCCATAAGAGGATGCATGATGAGGGATGAAAGACTTATCTGATAGTGCAGCCCTCGGCAACTCTGGTTTGCCGTGGACGATTCTTGGCACTCACAGCCCCCAGCGATACTGGCTTGCCGGGAAGGCTTTTATCTTCAGCAGAGAACTTTGACGTTCTCGATGGCGTCTTCCGGCAAGGTGGTTCCCAGGAAGACTTTTATCTTCAGCAGAGAACTTTGACGCTCTCGATGCCGGCTTCCGGCAAGCTCGTTGCCAGGAAGGCTTTTATCTTCAGCAGAGAACTTTGACGTTCTTGATGCCGGCTTCCGGCAAGCTGGTTGCCAGGAAGGCTTTTATCTTCAGCAGAGAACTTTGACGTTCTCGATGCCGGCTTCCGGCAAGCTCGTTGCCAGGAAGGCTTTTGTCTTCAGCAGAGAACTTTGACGTTCTCGATGCCGGCTTCCGGCAAGCTGGTTGCCAGGAAGGCTTTTATCTTCAGCAGAGAACTTTGACGTTCTCGATGCCGGCTTCCGGCAAGCTGGTTGCCAGGAAGGCTTTTATCTTCAGCAGAGAACTTTGACGTTCTCGATGCCAGCTTCCGGCAAGCTGGTTGCCAGGAAGGCTTTTATCTTCAGCAGAGAACTTTGACGTTCTCAATGCCGGCTTCCGGCAAGCTGGTTGCCAGGAAGGCTTTTGGCGAAGAACTTCGTTGTTCTTGACACCGGCTCCCGGCAAGATCGTTGCCGGAAAGGCTTATGGCGAAGAACTTCGTTGTTCTTGACGCCGGCTCCCGGCAAGGTCATTGTCGGGAAGGCTTATGGCGAAGAACTTCGTCGTTCTTGACGCCGGCTTCCGGCAAGGTCGTTGCCGGGAAGGCTTATGGCGAAAAACTTCGTTGTTCTTGACGCCCGCTTCCGGCAAGATCATTGCCGGAAAGGCTTATGGCGAAGAACTTCGTCGTTCTTGACGCCGGCTTCCGGCAAGATCGTTGCCGGAAAGGCTTATGGCGAAGAACTTCGTCGTTCTTGACGCCGGCTTCCGGCAAGATCGTTGCCGGAAAGGCTTATGGCGAAGAACTTCGTCGTTCTTGACGCCGGCTTCCGGCAAGGTCGTTGCCGGAAAGGCTTATGGCGAAGAACTTCGTTGTTCTTGACGCCGAAGAGATTGGCTCTAAGGGCGTTGCCAGCCCCCGGGCCATAACTGCGTTCAAACATAGCAAGTGATTAGCATCCGAAGTGCACTCAACTCGCTTGCGAATTTCGACTTTTGCTGCATATTCCCTATGCCTGCTGGAATGCTTTCCGGTGCATACGATCCAGCCAGTAGCGCTTGAGGGAACGGGCCCTTAGCGGCTATTCGGGAACAACGCCTCCCGGAAAGGTTTACCTTCTCGGTTCTAGCGCAACCGCACAAGTTGCCGAGCGGACTCGAGGCAACATGGAGCGCAACTAGCCCCGAGAAGGCTCCTCGGCATACAGGTCTATGCAGAAATCTCAAATAAATAGCGCATGCTATCTTCCTGTTCAACCTCTCTTTGTACGTCCACGCTACGCTTTCTAGGGAAACTTGCCGGTGCAGGAACCCTTGCCGCGAGCGCCGAGTGCGGAACTTCAGCAGCCTGCTGGCGGGGTCGCTACCGACAAGCAATCTTGTCGCAACTAGTTGCAGCTCACTTAAGTTGTTGAGCGGACTCGAAACAAAGTAAGGGCGCTAGCGGCTCACTTAAGTTGCTGAGCGGACTCGAAGCAAAGTAAGGGTGCTAGCAGCTCGCTTAAGTTGTTGAGCGGACTCGAAACAAAATAAGGGTGCGACTAGCTACGAGTTGATTCCTCCGTGCACAGGTTTTCCGTACAAAGAAGAACAAGATCTCCGAGGCGGATAACCTTATAAAGTAAGGAAATACCTAAAGTTTTGCATGACTTAGCTTTTTCTGTTGCCGCACTGGCGTCGTTCTTTTGCTAGCCCGCTCCTCGGGAGCCATGACGATGAAGATTTAGCTTGCGTGCACACCGGATCGGGTTCGCACGATCTCGACGCCCCCTACCTGGCGCGCCAGAGATGTCGGGGGCGATGCTGATTCCCGCCAACACCTATGGGGACAGGGCCCCTTTCGGTTCGGTGGGGGCGGAGAGCGCACAAAGAGCGGATCGAGGCAGTGCACGCGGGCGATTTTACCCAGCTTCGGGCCGCACGGATGCATAAAACCCTACTGCTGCTTGTTTGTGTATACTGGATTCTTGTTCAGGAGCGATGGACGCTGCCAGACTGAGCTTGAGAGTGTTCCTAGTGTTGAACGAGCCGAACTGGCCGAGCCTCTGAACCTCCGACCCTTCCAACCCCTTCTACGTTGCGCTTGGGCCTCCTTTTATACTCTCAAGGGGTCACCAACAGGGGGCAACGTAGACAAGAAGGGTAAAAATGGAAAAGGATGCGGTAGGTGCAACTACCGCTACTGTGGATACAGTGCGCCCTACCTAACTCTGACGGCAGGGGACAAAGGCATTAAATGCCTGTCTGAGTCTCCTAAACAGTGCAAAAGGTGACCGTTAGGAGTGCCACCGTTTGCCACGATGGGCTTCTCTTCATCTCCGCTTGCCACCACGTACCCCTAGCTGCACGGCCTCCCGCCACGTGTGCTTGGGAGAGTCCCAGAGCGACACGTTAGCAGGTAAGCTAGAGCGCGGGCACGAAGTGGGGGTTTCCCGCGGCAAGCTCCTTGCCGCGGCTGTCGTCTTGTCGCGTCCGGAAGCTTGTCGCTCGCTGGTTCTTGCCGGGACGCAGGGCGCGTCGCGGCAAGCTTTCTTGATACGCCTTGAGTGGCCCTCCCGGCAAGCTCCTCTTGCCGGGGTCTTGTCTCTTCCCGGTAAGATCCTCTTGCCGGGGCCTTGGTTGGCCTTCCCGGCAAGCTCCTCTTGCCGGGGCCTTGATTTGAGTACTTTGTTCTTGAATGGTCTTCAAGGGAACCATGGAGGGTCCTGGCGGTCACCCGGCAAGCCTTGCCGCGGGGCGCTGCAACTGCCCGTGCACGAGTTCGGGGTAATAGGGTACCCCTACTCTAGTACACCGACAGTGGTTCCCAAGAATCAACATCTGCGACAACTGATTCTTAAGGAGGCACATGAATCTCCTCTCACGATTCATCCCGGTAGTACTAAGATGTATCAGGACCTACGCCAGAGGTTATGGTGGACTAGGATGAAGAGAGAAATTGCTCAGTTTATTGCTAACTGCGACGTTAGTCGTCGCGTTAAGGTAGAGCATCAAAGGCCTGCTGGCACCCTTCAGCCTTTAGCTATTCCTGAGCGGAAATGGGATAAAGTTGGTATGGACTTTATCACCGGCTTTCCCAGGACCAAGAGAGGGAATAATGCTATCTTCGTAGTCTTTGATCGTCTTTCCAAAGTGGCTCACTTCCTACCTGTTCGAGAGAGTATCACCGCTAGTCAGCTTGCTGACTTATATATTTCTCGAATAGTTTCACTTCATGGTGTTCCACTAGAGATCAATTCAGACCGTGGTAGTCTTTTCACTTCTCATTTCTGGCAGAGTTTCCAAACTGCCATGGGCACCCATCTTTCTTTCAGTACCGCATTCCACCCTTAATCAAGTGGTCAGGTGGAAAGGGTCAACCAAATTCTCGAAGACATGCTTAGAGCTTGTGTGATCTCATTCGGTATAGATTGGGAGAAGTGTCTTCCCTTCGCCGAGTTTGCTTATAACAATAGCTACCAATCCAGCCTCAAGAAAGCTCCTTTTGAGGTTCTGTATGGACGAAGATGTCGAACACCTTTGAGCTGATCATAGACCAGTGAAAGACAATTCTTTGGACCGGATATGATCCAGGAGGCAGAAGAACAAGTTCGTGTCATTCGTGAGAATTTGAAAACAGCCCAATCTCGTCAAAAGAGCCAGTATGACCGCCGTCATAAGGAAGTGGCTTATGAAATTGGCGAGAAGGCTTACCTTCGGGTTACTCCTTTGAAGGGTACCCACCGTTTCCGTATCAAGGGCAAGTTGGCTCCTCGTTACATTGGTCCTTTTCGCATTCTCACTAAACAAGGAGAGGTTGCCTACCAGCTGGAACTACCCCCACATCTCTCCCGAGTACATGATGTCTTCCACGTCTCTCAACTCAGGCGTTGCTTCTTGGATCCCATCCGCGGAGTGGACCACGAAACGCTTGATCTCCAAGATAACCTCACTTATCGAGAGTACCCCATCCACATTCTGGATCAAGCAGTGCGTGTCACTCGACGTCATAACATCAAGTTTCTAAAGGTTCAGTGGTCTCATCATTCCGAGAGAGAAGCTACTTGGGAGCGTGAAGATCATCTTCGACTGGAGTACCCCACTTCCTTTCCGCCAACTCCTGAATCTCGGGATGAGATTTTTTCGAGTGGGGCGAGTTGACACATCCCTAGTTCTGGTATGACCTAGACTAGCTAGTCATTTGTGCATCATGTTTAAATTCCTTTTAATTTTGAATGAGGATTTGTGAAACCCTCAGAAATCATTTCTGGAAATGACCCAGATAAAAATTGCTCCAAAAGGGTCCAAGAAAATGTTCATCTTGCTCCCTGAAAATATTGGTCAGAGTTAAAATTCAAACCAATATTTTAAGGAGCTCATAAGTAATTATTTTGGGCATTTGGAATTAATGCAGTAATTATTTGCTTTGGATATATATTGTTATATATATAAAATATTGTCCAAAAATTATGCTAGTAGTTGAGGAGCTCTGGAATAATACCACTAGCCCCTACAAAAATTGGCATAAGAAAATAAAAAGGTTTAGTATTTTTTATTAAACAGAACAAATGTCAGAAACCAGAAAAGAAAAACAAAATAGAGAAACGCTTACCTGTGCTTACATACAGCCTGGCAGCCCAGTGGCCCAATAGGCCGGCCCAGCTGACTAGCGCTGCCAGTCGTCGCCTCCACCGCACCAGAAGGACGCCGAGCGCGTGCTCGCCGTGTGCAGACACGCGCCGTGCCACCTCCTGCCTACTAGCTTGCCTAGCGCCGCGGCCAGACCCGCGAGAGCCATCGGGATCGCTCTGACCGCCCCGCCACTCTTCCCCTCCTCTCCCTCGCTCTCCCTCACCGCGACCGAGCGATGCCGTCGCTGCAGCTCATCATCGTCGTAGCTACCGCCACCCCCTCGCCTCTCCAACAAGTCCAACAGCTCTGCGCCATCGTCCTCGTCCTCTCCGTCAAGCCACACGTCACCGGACGCCCCGTGGAGCCGTCATTGCCATCGTCTTCATCACCGGCCGGCGGAGATCGCCGACGACATCCCGTCGCCTCCAAGCCGTCCCCGAGTGCGCTGAGATCACCGAAGGCCTCGCCATGAGCACCTCTACCAAACCCTTCTTCTCCCCCCTCGTTTTGCACGTTCCAGCTCCGTTCCCCGCCCTGGCCGTAGCTCCTTGCCACCGATCATGGCGCCACCGTGGACAGATCCTGAGCCAGCCGCCCCCGAGCACTCAGCCGTGCTCCTGGTGCCACGAGGGTGCCGCAGAGCCCCTAGGGTGGCCTCCCCATGCCCCGCAGCCTGCTCCTTCCCGTAGCCGTGCTCCAGCTGCCGGCCCGAGCTCCGCTCCGGCGAGCTCCGGCCACCCCGCGTCCTCCCATCGCCTCCCCTAGATGCGCGCGAGCCTGGGCTTCGCGTGGGTGGTCTCCGCCGCCCAAATGGTCGTCGGAGCGACGATCGCGAGCCCTCCGCCGTGTTTTGCCTCGCCGGCCCAGCTGACCACCCCTGCTGACCCAGCTTCGACCCTTGTGGGTCAATGACATGTGGGGCCCGGCCCTGCTAATTTTTAGTTTAGGATTTGTTTAATAGCTAACTAACCCTGTGAACTAACTGTGACACTGACGTGTGGACCCCACACGTCAGGTTTGACCTGGTCAGCCACGTTTGACTTGCTAACGTCATGCCACTGTCATGCTGACGCAATATATCATTTTCTGGTTTAAAAATAAATCAAGAAATTCTAGAAAATGATATAAACTTCAAAAATTCATAGAAATTCAACCGTAGCTCAGATTGAAATAAGTTATATATGAAAAATGATCAGAAAATTCAATCTATCCATCTATACCATTTTCATGCATGACAAACCAACCTATACATGTTGTATATATGAAAACACACTTATGGCATTTAAAGGGACTTAAATTAGAGTTGCATTTGAACCTTTGGTTCAAATGGAACTCTTCCAAGTTGAATGCTAATTGCATTAGCTCAAACAACATCACATCTACATGCCATGTTCATGCATCATATTGTTGTATATGATTGTGTATTGATTGTCGACATCATTCCTTCTTGATAGGTCCTGCTCCGGAGAGTGCTCCAGAGTACCTATGTGAGGAGCAGTGCCCCCCTGTTGATCTACCAGGCAAGCAAACTCCCTTGTTCATTCTGATACAATCCTGCCCTCTCGCTCGTGCTCTCTTTTATTGCATTAGGACAACAACGATTCAACTGCTACTTTATGCTGCGGTAGTTGAACCCATTCCTTTGCATGACCTGTCATTGCCATAGTAAATAGTTAAAACCCACTATTATGTGTAGGAGTTGATTGAGCCATCTTGTGTTCCTACCATGCCATGCCTGCTATTTCTTAGAGTTGTGCCAGGTCTGATTCATTGGGAATGAATTGGAGTGTTACGATATGTTCTGGTGCTGAGAGTTAAGCGTGTGAACACGATTTGGTAAAGGTAGCGGTGAGAGGCCATGTAGGAGTACATGGTGGGTTGTCTCACTGAAACCGTCCTTAAGCACTGAGTTCCGTGTATGTTGTCCAATGACTAGCTACTACCACACATTGGAATGCTTAAGTGTCACCCAGCCAGCCAGGTGTACATGGTGGGTTGTCTCACTGCAATTAGTTTCTAGTGTTTGTAGGTAATGTTAGTAGTCTACCAAGTGGCACCCAGCCAGGTGGGCTTGGGACAGACTAGGCACAGTGGCACGGTGTACCAAGTGGCACCCGGATGGTGGGCTTGGGAACCCTGCTGACATCGTTTGGGGCCGTGAGCGACACCCCGACCGGATCTCCTTGCGGATGGAACCCGAATAGGCGATAAACTTGGATGAGAGACTTGTGTGGTTAGTCAGGTCGTGGCCGACACCCTCGCCATGCTTCCGCTTGAAGGTTGCCGAGGTACATGACGTGTACATGGTGATAAGTGGTGAGAGCGTGTGTGAAGAAGTACACCCCTGCAGGGTTATCATGATCTATACGAATAGCCGTGTCCTCGGTTATGGACTTCTTGGATGCTTACGTGGTACATAGAAAACTTAAAGTGGATACTCTAAAATGCTCAAGACAAGTGTGAGTGCTATGAATGGCCTTCTCGTAGTGAGACGGGGATGAATTCATAGTAGTGTATTGATGTGGTGATTAGTGGACTCGTGTGCGATGCCTCACCTCAAAAAAGTTTGACGTAGTTGTAGAACAGGATAGCTACTAAGTCAAAGCTGGCTTGCTGCAACTAAACCCCACATTACCTTCTTGATACAAATACATGTATGATAGGATCTGATGTAAGTCTTGCTGAGTACCTTTGTACTCACGTTTGCTTTATTTATGTTTTGCAGGTGAGACATCTGTATCACTAGTAGTACCGCTTGGACTTCGACGAGTAGCTTGTTACCTCAGCTACGATCTTGTACCCTTGGGAGGGACTTGTAGATAGTCAGGCTTCTCAGCCTTTTTCTTTTGTAGTTGTCTGTACTCAGACATGTAATGTTTCCGTTGCTTGTATGCTCTGAATGATGGGTCATGTGACCCCTATTTGTATTTAATGCTATGTGGCTCTCCTGAGCCTTTATCTATATGAGTTTGCGTCATGTTGTGATGCCATGTTGTACATCACATACTTGCATGTTATGCGTACGTGTAACGTGTATTGCTATGTGTGGGATCCGACAACCTAGTTGTCTATCCTTGGTAGCCTCTCTTATGGGGAAATGTAGTCTAGTGCTTCCACCGAGCCATGGTAGTCCGCTACAGCCCGGTTTACCGGAGTCCTGCAAGCCCAGCACTACTGCGCCAGAACACTTAGACTGGCCGGCATGTGATTCACTTTGTTCCTGTGTCTGTGCCTTTGGGGAAATGTCACGCGGTGACATCGGGAGTCCTGCCTAGCCTGCTACAGCCCGGGTTCCCGGAGTCCTGTTAGCCCAGTTGCTACAGCCCGGATTCACACGCTGCTGACCGACATGCTCGATGTTGTTTCACGACTAGTCATGTCGGCACGGGTTCTCTGTCATATGGATGCTAGAGATACTATCATATACGTGAGCCAAAAGGCGCAAACGGTCCCGGGCCATGGTAAGGCGACACCCGTGGGAATGCCGTGCGTGAGGCCGCAAAGTGATATGAGGTGTTACATACTAGATCGGTGTGACTTAGAATCGGGATCCCAACACACATATAGGTGCATGTTCACTCCAGGTAAAAGGTCTAGCAATTCAAACACCATCCATTGCCGCTGTGACCCCATTATGTAATTCAAATCAAGATGAAAAATCAAGTAAATTGCACACAATTTATTATCAACAACCATGTGAGATGCAACACAAAATATCCTGGAGCACCTCGTTGTATAGTACGCGTATGGCTTATGCAAGAAGGTGCGTCGACTATAGTCCACAGCCGGCGTCTCAAGCACACTAGCTCGCTCCCCAAATATGATTTCACTGTTCAATCATCGCGGATGAAAGATGGGCACGTGGACCCGCGTCGTGTGAGCAAGTTCGGCGGCCCACTCTGGCGAGAGCTTCTCAGGTGACAGCAGCAACATCTGCCTCGAGGATAGCGACTGGCGAGAGTAGCACAACAGTTGCCCATTCTGAAGTGGCAGCCTTACACTACAAGAAATATGTCAACTTGCGACCATCACTATTGGTCACTAAATGGTCATTGTTTTTCATTTGCGACCTTTTTGTGACCAAAAACAGAAGGTCAAAAGCTGGCGGTTGTAAACAAAAATTAACGACCTTCTCTGTGAGAAGGTCGTGGAATTCCACGACCAAAACAAAAGGTCATTGGTCATTGATTCTATGACCTTATGTTTTGATCGCTAGCTCTCTGCCCAGGCCACGTCGGATCCGACGTGGCAATCTGACGTGGCAAAATTGTGACCACTTGAAAAGGTCATTGATAAGATTCAACCCGGTCTAGTTCGGTGTCTATATGGGCTGAGCCCATTAATTCAGCCAATTTAGTGTATTTTTTCTGTCAATTGTGGACACGTACATAGGCCTGGCCCAACAATTCAATTCTCTAGGCTGATGTCTTTTTTTGTACATTTCTTTTTTGGGCCTAGACCATATTTTCTAGGCACCGGCCTTTTAACAGTCCATTTCTTTTGAAATTTCAGCCTTTTTTCCAACCAATATATTTATTTTAGGTCTTTTTTCAAAGCCCGAATAGATTTGGTCCAATAGGCATTTCGGCCATTTTTCTTTTGGGCTATATATTTATTTTTCTAGTCACTTTTAGTCAAGGAATGAATTTCAAGTGAATAAAAAATAATATTCTGAGTTAAGCGAGCAGGTATACATCAAGTTCAGCGAGCAAATATACATCAAATTCCCAGCATGTTCAGCAGTACATCAAATTTCTCAAGAATATTAGCATTACAAATTCAGTAATATGTAAAGCAAGTTGTTGACTGGGGCTTCAAGCTTCTTCGAATGTGTTCAGCCTAGAACTCTTGTAAATGAGAGGAATAGTCACATGTTTATAGTCTTAATATAAGTAATATTTGCTAACAACGAAACAAAACAATTAATTTAAGAACCATGCAAGAACCTAGGTGTCCAAATCAGATTATGCAACATCGATTGACACTAAAGACATAAATAGTCACCAGATGGGCATCAAATCATCACAATAGTTTCTCGACAGATGATAATCTCATCTAGCATCTGAATGTAAACTCAAGAAGCATGCATAGATTGTAGGAGGGAGCAAGCAATTAAAAGCTATAGAGAGAACACAAGTTCTAGGTACGTAGATAACAAAAGTAAGAATGAAATGGATGAAATGTACAATGCAATTTTACTATTGTTACAGAGCAAACATTAAAAATCCATGCTCAGTTATAAACCAATTATTGCAACTGATGATGCTGCACCATTCATAGGCAATCAGAGATGAAGGAAACAAAGCAAAGAAATGATCATCACCTTAAGCTCCTCAAGGGTAAAGCCTCTGCCAGCCCTCGCCTTAATGTTGTACTTGTGGGTCTGGCATTGCACGATGGGGCGAAGAGGTCCAGAGGTAGGGCAGGGGAAGATCTTCATAGCCTTCTGGTGAGCTGTATGCAAAAAAGAACAGAATGTAAGATGGCAGTGAGTTAAGCAAGCACCACAATAACATAAACATGTTGTCAGTGGATTGGATGGTAACACAAACATCTACTCTGCTCTGTTGTAACAAACATGTACTTAACTTCTTACATACACCAGTGCAAGTGTTGTTCACATGTTACTACTTGATTCGACTTTATACATATAAATAGACATGACAATAAACTTGCATAAAGAGACGTCTAGTCTAGCATCAGACTAACTTACTGGTATAAAGAGACATGGATATTCATGGTAGTTGTACTAGAAAAAACTAACTAAACCAATGTCTCCACAGATATCATAGAATCAGAACAGATGAAGCTGACAACATAATATAACCAGAAGTCAATTGTATCTACTCATATTTTGTGTGTCCAAGTAGGTACCGATGAAAGTCACAATATCCTGTAATTGTTGAATGTCTCATGGTACAACTTGCATTGTTAAAATGCAATGAACCAGGATTTTAGTTACACATATGGTTAAAGAAACAAACTTAAGGAAATAGTTAGAATCTCATATCACCCATGATCCACTAATTTAGACTGGTATTATATCTTACAAATCAAATTGAAGAAGTTCATTTCCAGCCCAACTATAATCTCAGGCCAACTACTGTAAGATGCAGGAAGCATAGAGCTCACCATGGCTGTCATGTAGCCGACGTGGAAGAGGAAGCATGTATGTCCAAGCAAGATCAGCAGCACCAGCGGACGGGTCCGGGGTTGTCGCCGCTCCTCCTTGTGGATGCCGAGGTTGGAGACGCCGGATCCGTGTGGGCATCCACCTCCCATCCTTGCAATTAAAACTTTATATGTGAGAATTCAATTTTATCAATCTCTAAACTCTAGTCTAGTTTGATTCCTGAAAGGGGATATGAATCATCAAAAGAAAATCAAGGGGCCCTACCATCCCACTTTCCTAGAACAAAATGAGTACATGAGTATCAGCTATATAGGACTGATGATGCATGTACTACCTGGGAAAGAGCCACCAGCAGTATGATCTCTGGAAGATCCATCTCGATGCATTTCGCTACCTACATAGCACATTCATACTGTTATGTTATTGTTATCCCCATTGGTGTCAACTGCAGCCAAACAGAATTCAGAAGTGCAGAGATTTGTCATTTGTGTATGAACAAGCAGAAGGCTTACACTTGGGAATCCAAGCACGTAGATCCCAAATCCGAGGGCGAGGAGGTTGAGGGTGCGTTGGTGCTGATGCCGGAGCTTCCGCTAGGAACTCCAGCGGCACCGCCATTGGTGGCTAGTCTCCGACACTTCCTTTCTTCCCGGGCAAGAAGACAGACGAGACGAGGAGGAGCAGCGGTAGTTCGATGTGTGTTGGGTGGCCTGGCTGTAGCATGGCGGCCGTGGCGGCAGACCTGGACATGGACCAATGAACAATGAACACTGTTAATGAGATACAACAAATGCAAAGGGTTTAGAATAACACCAAGACATTTAGTACTGCAAGAAATTTCTGAAACTTCAGTTGCAGTAGTTGTCAAACAAAATATCAGTCCAGTAACCTTCAAATTAAATTATGATGGTTTACTGCAATGTGTTTTAGTGATATTGTCATACCACACTATAATTGAAGCATCCAGGAGAAGGGGCAGCTGCAGGTGCTCAGCGAGCAGGCACAGGAAGACAAGGAAGGACCCATTGCAGAATACCCACCAAGGATGCGGAAGAAGAAATCAAAAGAAACGCCAACCAATGCTCGCTCTGTTACTGTCCTGTAAACCAGCTAGTGTGTGTTGACTGTCTAATCTAAGACTTGTAACACAAAGTTGTTTCGTTCATAGGTGTGTTTGTGCCATCTGCGATGCTTTCAAAACAACAACCAGGCAGAGTTAGGCTTAGGTATTAAAATGACAAAAATAATAGCCTAAAGAAGCCGCTAATGCTTCCAAACAGCCAGCAAGAAATGGAGCACTGGGTTATATAGACTTGTATCTGTTTAATCAACGACACGACCAGTGAATACATGGCAGGACCAGCGAATCCTAGGAAGAAACCATGAAATGCGCACGGGTGTGGCCAAGAAACCTGCGCGACGGTCGACGGCGGATGATTGAGGGGAAGGGGAGGGAAGGAGAGCAGCACCTACGCGAGAGTCGGCCCGCCTGAGCCCGGAGACGGTGACGCGCGGCCCGGAGACGAGGATCATGGACTCGGCGGCCTCCTGCGGTGTTGGGTTGGTCACGGCTGGCGTGGTTGCAAGCCGACGGTGCCCCCTCCTAGCCCGCGGTCCAGGTGAAGTCCATGGGGTTGTTGCCGCCTTCCATCAGAGATGTGAGAGACCAGGGGTGGGTGGCGGCAGTGATGTGAGAGATCAGATGCCACCGCTGGTGACCATGTCCACAACTGCCTCCGTCTCGGGCTAGTTGGATCTGAGAGTGGGGAGAGGGGAGAGGATCTGAGGTGCAGAGGGGAGGGATCTGGATCGAGAGCGCGATGTGGAGGGCGCCGCCGCCGAGGGGACGGGAGGCGGATGAGAGGGCCAAGTGGTGAAAGTGTGAGGGGAACGCCGGAGGGAGTGGGGTTGGGGGCGGCGGCGCGTCGAGATCCAGAAGGAGGAAGTGCGGGGCTGAGAGTGCTAGGGTTCACTGCGGTGGGAGAGAGAGGAGTGTTATGCGGTGGGTTTTTCTGAGGGGTAGCTCGCGGTGGGTGGGTGAGACCGTGAGAGGGTGAGGTGCGGGCCGTGGGATCCAGGAGGATCCGACGGTGATTTATCCATGATCCGCGTGAGAGGCCTCTGGACCAATCAGAACGTAGTATACATGTATGATATTTTGGTCATTTAAATTGGTCATAATCGACTAAAAGTAAGGTGCTAAATCATGTTAGCTATTTTATTATGACCTGAAAATTTGGAAAAAAAATTCTCATTGTGTCAGCAAATTTCACTATAGTTTTCAGGAATAATCACAAATTGAAATAAGACAAATATTTTTAAAGAGTTACAAGAAATGAGTTCTTTTAAAAAAATTCATTTTTTAGTGTCCAAAACGAGTTCTTTTATGAAGGACCTACCATATATTTGTTAAATGTGGACCAAATTAATTTTCTAAAATATTACGACATATTTAATGCACAATTGACAAAATGGTTGGATGCCAAAAGATTCGATCCACCTCTGGTGAAAAAGACAAATTTCTGTCGATTCAGTAGAAAATGGGTCAAACTTGAACTGTAGCTGCCTCATAGTTTGCTCTTTATTTTTTTTCTAAAAATCATTTCTAGGTACATAAGTATCTATTTAATCATAGAAATATCAAAAAAATTCCAAGATTCAAGCACAATCTAGGAACGGTCATGCCCGTCGTTCTGACCGCATTTTGAAACGGGCATAAAAAATTCAAAAAAAATTCAAAAAATTGGAAAACCTGCGCATTGTGTCATCATATGTGACCAAGTTACCAGGAAAACTAATAAACTTGTAGTGCAACAATTCTTTAAAAAAAGTGTTCTTAAAAACGAGCTATCATGTGTGAAGATTCCTGACTTTCAAGCCAAATGATCAATGTTATAGCCACATCCATGGCATAGCTTGTTAAAATGATCTCATATTCTGCACAATGGTGCATCTTGGAATTCCAAACAATGTTGCCTAAGGGAGTGTTCATTTTCTTTGCACGGAAAAATTCATTTTCCATTTTACAGGTGCCCGAATTGAGTTTTTTTGTGAAGGACCTACCATATATTTGTTGTAAAAATGGACCAAATCAATTTTATAAAATACTATGCCATGTTTAATGCACAATTGACCAAATGGTCGGGTGTCAAAAGCCTTGGTCCACCTCTGGTGAAAAGACAAATTCCCGCCGATTCAGCAGGAAGCTGGTCTAATTTGGACTGCAGCTGCCTCATAGTTTGCTCTTTATTTTTTCCAAAAATCATTTCTAGGTACATAAGTATCTATTTAATCAGAGAAACATCAAAAAAATTCCAAAATTCAACCACTAGCCAGGAACGGTCAAACACGCCGTTTTGATCGCATTTCGAAACGGGCATAAAAAATTCAAAAAAATCAAAAAATTGGAAAACCTTTGCATTGTGTCATTATATATAACACCCTCGGTGCGACTATAGCTCCCACGTGTCGAGGCACGACTTAGAGATATAATCGCTTTGAAGGCATATGTCGCAAGTTAGGCAATCTTCACAAACATCCCATGTAATATAATAATCAAAGGGGAGATAACATAGTTGGCTTACACTCGCCACGTCAATCAGGTACATAAATAACATTACATCATCCAAACACTCATGGCCCGACTACGGCGCCAAAATAAAGAGAACCCAACATGCGACAACGGTCCCGTTCACCCTCGACTGGGCACTACTACTGATCGTCGGGAAAGGAAACATAGTATAGTTGAGAGTCTTCGTCGAACTCCCACTTGAGCTCATACGCGTCTCCTGGAGCGGAATCATCAGGCCCTGCATCTGGTGTAATAGTAATCTGTGAGCCACATGGACTCAGCAATCTCACACCCTCGCGATCAAGACTATTCAAGCTTATAGGTAAGGCAAGGTAAAATATGAGTGGAGCTGCAGCAAGCTACTAGCAAGTATGGTGGCTAACTTATTCGCAAAAGAGAGCGAGAAGAGGAGGCAAAGCACGAGCAAGAAGCTAGAGAACAACCTGCACAAACATTACTCCAACACCGTGTCCACTTCCCGGACTCCGCCGAGAAGAGGCCATCACGGTAACACACTCAGTTGATTCATTTTAATTAAATTAAGGTTCAAGTTATCTACAACCGGACATTAACAAATTCCCATCTGCCCATAACCGCGGGCACGGCTTTCGAAAGTTCAATCCCTGCAGGGGAGTCCCAACTTAGCCCATGACAAGCTCTCACGGTCAACGAAGGAATAGACCTCCTCCCAAGATGTTCCGATTAGACTCGGTATCTTGGTAATTCAAGACACTTCGACAGGTTAAAACAAGACCAGCAACATCGCCCGAATGTGCCGACAAATCCTGATAGGAGCTGCACATATCTCTTTCTCAGGGCACACTCAGATGAACACTATGTACAACTAAAACCAACCCTCAAGTTGCCCCGAGGTGGCGCTGCAAGTGGCTCTATTTGGACCAACACTCAGAGGAGCACTGGCCCGGGGGGGTTTAAAATAAGATGACCCTCGGGCTCCGGAAACCCAAGGGAAAAAGAGGCTAGGTGGCAAATGGTAAGACCAATGTTGGGCATTGCTGGAAAAGCTTTAATCAAGGCGAAATATCAAGGGGTTCCCATTATAACCCAACCGCATAAGGAACGCAAAAATCCGGGAACATAACACCGATATGACGGAAACTAGGGCGGCAAGAGTGGAACAAAACACTAGGCGAGAGGCCGAGCCTTCCACCCTTTACCAAGTATATAGATGCATTAAGATAACAAGGCAATATAATGATATCCCAACAAGTAAATAAAAGATGTTCCAACAAGGAACGACCTCCAATCTTCACCTGCAACTAGCAATGCTATAAGAGGGGCTGAGCAAAGCGATAACATAGCCAATCAACGGTTTGCTAGGACAATGGTGGGTTAGAGGTTTGACATGGCAATTTGGGAGGCTTGCAAGCAAGTGGTAGGCATCAAAGTGTCGGTGTACTAGAGTAGGGGTACCCTATTACCCCGAACTCGTGCACGGGCAGTTGCAGCGCCCCGCGGCAAGGCTTGCCGGGTGACTGCCAGGACCCTCCGTGGTTCCCTTGAAGACCATTCAACAACAAAGTACTCAAATCAAGGCCCCGGCAAGAGGAGCTTGCCGGGAAGGCCAACCAAGGCCCCGGCAAGAGGATCTTGCCGGGAAGAGACAAGACCCCGGCAAGAGGAGCTTGCCGGGAGGGCCACTCAAGGCGTATCAAGAAAGCTTGCCGCGACACGCCCTGCGTCCCGGCAAGAACCGGCGAGCGACAAGCTTCCGGACACGACAAGACGACAGCCGCGGCAAGGAGCTTGCCGCGGGAAACCCCCACTTCGTGCCCGCGCTCCAGCTTACCTGCTAACGTGTCGCTCTGGAACTCTCCCAAGCACACGTGGCGGGAGGCCGTGCAGCTAGGGGTACGTGGTGGCAAGCGGAGATGAAGAGAAGACCATCGTGGCAAACGGTGGCACTCCTAACGGTCACCTTTTGCACTGTTTAGGAGACTCAGACAGGCATTTAATGCCTTTGTCCCCTGCCGTCAGAGTTAGGTAGGGCGCACTGTATCCACAGTAGCGGTAGTTGCACCTACCGCATCCTTTTCCATTTTTACCCTTCTTGTCTACGTTGCCCCCTGTTGGTGACCCCTTGAGAGTATAAAAGAAGGCCCAAGCGCAACGTAGAAGGGGTTGGAAGGGTCGGAGGTTCAGAGGCTCGGCCAGTTCGGCTCGTTCAACACCAGGAACACTCTCAAGCTCAGTCTGGCAGCGTCCATCGCTCCTGAGCAAGAATCCAGTATACACAAACAAGCAGCAGTAGGGTTTTACGCATCCGTGCGGCCCGAAGCTGGGTAAAATCGCCCGCGTGCACTGCCTCGATTCGCTCTTTGTGCGCTCTCCGCCCCCCACCGAACCGAAAGGGGCCCTGTCCCCATAGGTGTTGGCGGGAATCAGCATCGCCCCCGACAACCACCAAGCGATTGTCAAAGAAAACAACACCTCGCTCATCCATAGAGAAACATCCACCAACTCCCTTCTTAATGTTTCTCTTGATGTGGATAACACCCCTATCGAACTTTTGGTCAGAAATGATCTGATCCTCAAGGGTAGGTTTCGCCACCAAGGTAGAAAGGAATCCGTGAGGAGCAATTTGAAGGTTAAGCTTACATAATTCCTCATGGAGAAGTGGTTGGCCCTGCTGCAACATGAGATTGTTGCAATAGGACTTACGACTTAGCGCATCAGCCATGACATTACCCTTGCCTGGGGTGTAAGTAATACCTAAGTCATAATCTGAGATCAACTCCAACCAACGTCTTTACCTAAGGTTCAAATCTGGTTGGGTGAAGATATACTTGAGACTCTGGTGATCGGTGTAAATCTCGCAACGCTTACCAAGAAGGTAATGTTGCCAAGTCTTAAGTGCATAGACTACGGCTGCAAGCTCTATATCATGTGTAGGATAATTCTCCTCATGTGGATGCAACTATCGAGATGCATAGGCAATCACATGGCGATCTTGCATAAGAATGCAACCTAGTCCCTGTCGTGAGGCGTTGCAGTAGATAACAACGTCTTTAGTGAAATCCGGTGGCACAAGTATGGGAGCAGAAGTCAGGCGTCTTTTCAATTCCTGGAAACTATACTCACACTGTGGGGACCACTCAAACTTTTTATCTTTCTTGAGAAGTTTCGTGAGAGGTTTGGCCACTTTGGAGAAGTTCTCAACGAAGCGGCGACAATAACTGGCTAGACCAAGGAAACTCCTAACTTGTTTAACTGTCTCAGGTGGAGTCCAATCAAGAATGGCTTGAACTCTCTCGGGATTGACAGCAATGCCCTTACCAGAGATCACGTGGCCTAGGTAGGTCACTTCTGGCAACTAAAATTTGCACTTGGAGAACTTGGCATAAAGGCGATGCTCTCTGAGTTTCTCTAACACAAGTCTAAGATGTTCGGCATGTTCTTCCTCGTTCTTCGAGTAAATAAGGATATCATCGAGGTAAACCACGACGAACTTATCTAAGTACTCCATGAAGATCGAGTTCATCAAGCGGGAGAATGTAGCTCGAGCATTGGTTAGACCAAAGGACATGACGGTGTACTCATACTGGCCATAACGAGTGACAAAAGCCGTCTTAGGAATGTCCCCATTTCTGATCTTGATTTGGTGGTAGCCTAACCTCAAATCCATATTGGAAAAGACTGAGGATCCAGCGAGCTGATCATACAGATCGTTGATCCTGGGGAGCGGATACTTGTTCTTTATCATGACCAAATTAACGGGACGATAATCTACAACCATCCGGTTCGTACCATCCTTCTTCTTGACGAAGGGGACGGGGCAAGCCCAGGGAGAAGAACTGGGATGGATGAAACCCTTTTGCAAGGAGTCATCAAGCTGTTTCTTGAGCTCAGCTAGCTCTAAAGGTGCCATCTTGTAAGGTCTCCTAGAAATTGGGGCGGTTCCTGGGATAAGATCTATGACAAACTCTACATCTCTGTCAGGTGGAATACCTGGCAGTTCCTCTGGACAGACATCCGGAAAGTCACGGACTACCGGGATATCTTCAAGGTCTAGAAGAGGGCTGGCATTAAGAGAATAGAGTTGACGCTTTGCAACTCTGGTGGAGACAGTGACTATCTTGCCAGATGGGTGTGTAAGCTGAACAGACCTAGTGTAACAATCAATCTGGGCATAATGAGCTTCCATCCAGTCCATACCCAAGATGATGTTAATATCTGTAGACTTGAGGGTTATAAGTGATGCAAGGAATACAAGTTTGTCAACAAGGATTTCATTACCATGGCTTACACTAGAAGTTTGCCATTTGGATCCTGGAGTTTGAATGACTAGTGGAGAGGGAAAATCACAAAATGAAATGTTGTGCAAGTTAGCATAGCTTTCAGAAATGAAGGAGTGAGATGCTCCAGTGTCGAACATAACCAATGCTAGATGGCAGTTGACAAGGAGTGTACAAAGAACGACATCCAGATCATCATGAGCGTCTTTAGCTGAGACGTGATGCACATGTCCACGTTCAGTGGAAGCTGACTTGACACTGATCTCCTGCGTGATGGCTTACCATGAAGAACAGACTCCTCGGGCTGGGGTGGAGCATAGTTGGTTTGAGAGCAGTCACGTGCATATTGTCCTGACTCTCCACATGTGAAGCAAGTCCCTAAAGTAGAACGTGGACCCGCATTGACAAGTGGTCTACCAATAGGCATGGGTGTAGCATACTATTGAACTAGGTGAGGTGCCACACAAGAAGGCCTCGGTGTATAACCGGGTGGAAGAGTGGAGTTCGGGACCCAAATCCGATGCTTCTGGGAACTAGAACCGGAGGAAGAACCCAAATCACGGGTGTGCTTACGAGACTCCTCGTAAGTGAGATGAGTTGTCTCTGCGTCAATGGCCTTGTTCACAAGAGTCTGGAATGTATTGCAATGATGCAAGTGGATATCACGACGTAACTTGGGATTGAGACCCTTCCGGAACCTAGCCTGCTTCTTGGCGTCCGTGGACACTTCTTCTGCAGCATAGCGGGCGAGGTTCTCAAACTCTCTAATGTAAGCATCAACAGCCATCTTACCGTGGGTGAAACTACAGAACTCTTCTCTCTTGCGGTCAATGAGAGCCTGAGGAATGTGATGCTCGCGAAAAGCCTCAGTGAAATCTCTCCAGGTGGGTATATGGCCAGCTGGAAGCATAGCCTCATAGTTTTGCCACCAAAGACTAGCAGGACCTTCCAGGTGATAAGCAACATAGGTGACCTTGTCACCTTCAGCTACGTTCGCAGAACGCAGCTTGATAGTAATACTATGGAGCCAGTCATCGGCATCGAGTGGCTCTATGGAATGATGGAAGGTAGGTGGTTTCAGGCCAATGAAGTCATGAATGGACGCTGACTCTTTGCACTGGGGTGCGGTGTTCTTCTTGATACGTGCTAACAAGCAGTTAGACTCACGCTTGATCCTCTCCATCTCTAACATGAACTCTGTGAATGAAGAGTGGTCGGGAGGTCCTCATCCCTACCATCTCCGTGGTTCCGACTACGAGCAACAGAACTTCGGTTAGCTGACGACATCCTGAGAGACGAAACCAAGGACGGAGTCAACATCAACTATAGGATGCAGAAGGTAGCACAAGAAATTAGTATCTCTCAACCTCCTAGGACAATTCCGGCAGCATAACGGTAGTAAAATGCTCAAAATGAGACATTCTGCAAAAGGCGGGGTAGCACCATACTCAACATCATCACTCAAGGTTCTGAGATATTACTAAACAGACTACACCGGAAGTACTCGAAAACTGGAATAAGACTCTGATCAACCAATCCTAAGAGACTACGAAGTAGTAACACGTGATCCTGATAGACAGAAGAGGAAGCCTAGTTCCTTAACCCCGTAGGAAGATAAGATGACTCAGATCAGAAGGCATGAGGTATAAGGAGTAAAAAGAGCCTTACGTTCCCTTCCACAATCAATTCCCCTACATAACTAAAGAATTTCTAGACTCAACTTTGACTAGGTTGGCATGGAAATCCTACTGGTAGTCAGGCTCTGATACCAAAGCTGTCGGGACCCCGATTCTAAGTCACACCGATCTAGCATGTAACACCTCATATCACTTTGCGGCCTCACACATGGCATTCCCACGGGTGTCGCCTTACCATGGCCCGAGACCGTTTGCGCCTTTTGGCTCACGTATATGATAGTATCGCTAGCATCCATATGACAGAGAATCCGGGCCGACATGACTAGTCGTGAACCCAAAGTGGCACTAACTTACATGGATAGGCATACATGAAACAACATCGAGCATGTCGGTCAGCAGCATGTGAATCCGGGCTGTAGCAACTGGGCTAACAGGACTTCGGGAACCCGGGCTGTAGCAGGCTAGGCAGGACTCCGGATGTCACCGCATGACATTTCCCCGAAGGGACAGACACAGGAACGAAGTGAATCACATGCCGGCCAGTCTAAATGTTCCGAAACAGTAGTGCTGGGCTAGCAGGACTCCGGTAAACCCGGCTGTAGCGTACTACCATGGCTCGGTGGAAGCACTAGACTACATTTCCCCATAAGAGAGGCTACCAAGGATAGACAACTAGGTTGTCGGATCCCACACATAGCAATACACGTTACACGTATGCATAACATGCAAGTATGTGCTGTACAACATGGCATCACAACATAATGCAAACTCATATAGATAAAGGCTTAGAAGAGCCACATAGCATTAAATACAAACAGGGGTCACATGACCCATCATTCAGAGCATACAAGCAACGGAAACATTACATGTCTGAGTACAGACAACTACAAAAGAAAAAGGCTGAGAAGCCTGACTATCTACAAGTCCCTCCCAAGGGTACAAGATCGTAGCTGAGGTAACAAGCTACTCGTCGAAGTCCAAGCGGTACTACTAGTGAGACAGATGTCTCACCTGCAAAACATAAATAAAGAAAACATGAGTACAAAGGTACTCAGCAAGACTTACATGATATCCTATCATACATGCATTTGTATCAATAAGGTAATGTGGGGTTTAGTTGCAGCAAGCCAGCTTTGACTCAGTGGCTATCCTGTTCTACGACTACGTGAAACTTCTTTGAGGTGAGGCATCGCACACGAGTCCACTAATCACCACATCAATACACTACTATGGATTCATCCCCGTCTCTCTACGAGAAGGCCATCCATAGCACTCACACTTGTCTTGAGAATTTTAGTGTATCCACTTTAAGTTGTCTATGTACCACGTAAGCATCCAAGAAGTCCATAACCGAGGACACGGCTATTCGTATAGATCATGATAACCCTGCAGGGGTGTACTTCTTCACACACGCTCTCACCACTTATCACCATGTACACGTCATGTACCTCGGCAACCTTCAATCGGAAGCCTGGTGAGGGTGTCGGCCACGACCTGACTAACCACACAAGTCTCTCATCCAGGTTTATCGCCTATTCCGGTTCCATCCGCAAGGAAATCCGGCCGGGGTGTCGCTCACGGCCCCAAACGATGTGAGTAGGGTTCCCAAGCCCACCATCCGGGTGCCACTTGGTACACCATGCCACTCTGCCTAGTCTGTCCCAAGCTCACCTGGCCGGGTGCCACTTGGTAGACTACTAACACTACCTACAAACACCAGAAACTAATTGCAACTCCTGGACAGAGATCAACTTCGTTAATAAGTTGAGAGGGGCACTTAAGCATTCCAATGTGTGGTAGTAGCTAGTCATTGGACAACATACACGGAACTCAGTGCTTAAGGACGGTTCCAGTGAGACAACCCACCATGTACTCCTACATGGCCTCTCACCGCTACCTTTATCAAATCGTGTTCACACGCTTAACTCTCAGCACCAGAACATATCGTAACACTCCAATTCATTCCCGATGAATCAGACCTGACACAACTCTAAGCAATAGCAGGCATGGCATGGTAGGAACACAAGATGGCTCAATCAACTCCTACACATACTTAGGAATGGGTTCAACTACGGCAGCATAAAGTAGCAGTTGAATCGTTGTTGTCCTAATGCAACAAAAGAGAGCAGGAGCGAGAGGGTAGGATTGTATCGGAATGAACAAGGGGATTTGCTTGCCTGGTAGATCAATAGGGGGGCACTGCTCCTCAGACAGGTACTCTGGAGCACTCTCCGGAGCTGGACCTATCGAGAAGGAATGGTGTCGACAATCAATACACAATCATCTGCAACAATATGATGCATGAACATGGCATGTAGATGTGATGTTGTTTGAGCTAATGCATTTAGCATTCAACTTGGAAGAGGTCCATTTGAACCAAAGGTTCAAATGCAACTCTAATTTAAGTCCCTTTAAATGCCATAAGTGTGTTTTCATATATACAACATGTATAGGTTGGTTTGTCATCCATGAAAATGGTACAGATGGATAGATTGAATTTTTCTGATCATTTTTCATATATAACTTATTTCAATCTGAGCTACGGTTGAATTTCTATGAATTTTTGAAGTTTATATCATTTTCTGGAATGTCCTGATTTATTTTTAAACCAGAAAATGATATATTGCGTCAGCATGACAGTGGCATGACGTCAGCGAGTCAAACGTGGCTGACTAGGTCAAACCTGATGTGTGGGGTCCACACGTCAGTGTCACAGTTAGTTCACAGGGTTAGTTCGCTATTAAACTAATCCTAAACTAAAAATTAGCAGGGCCGGGCCCCACATGTCATTAAACCACAAGGGTCAAAGCTGGGTCAGTAGGGGGGTTGGACCCGGTCAATCCCGCCGACGTTAAGCCACCGGCGAGGCAGAACGCGACGGAGGGCTCGGGATCGTCGCTCCGGGGACCATTTGGGCGGCGGAGACCACCCACGCGAAGCCCAGGCTCGCGCGCATCCAGGGAGGCGACGGGAGGACGCGGGGTGGCCGGATCTCGCCGGAGCGGAGCTCAGGGTGGCGGCTGGAGCACGGCTACGGGCAGGAGCGAGCTGTGGGGCACGGGGAGGCCACCCGAGGGCCTCTGTGGCACCCTCGTGGCACCAGGAGCACGGCTGAGTGGTCGGGGGCGGCTGGCTCGGGCTCTGGCCACGTGGTGCCATGATCGGCGGCGAGGAGCTATGGCCATGGCGGGGAACGGAGCTGGAATGTGCAAAACGAGGGGGGAGAAGAGGGGTTTGGTAGAGGAGCTCACGGCGAGGCCTTTGGTGATCTCAGTGCGCTCGGGGATGGCTTGGAGGCGACGGGATGTCATCGGCGATCTCCGGCGGGCGATGATGAAGACGACGGCGGTGACGACTCCACGGGGCGTCCGGCGACGCGTGGCTTGACGGAGAGGACGAGGACGACGGTGCGGAGCTGTTGGACTTGTCGGAGAGGTGAGGGTGTGCCGGTAGCTACAACGGCGATGAGCTGCGGCGACGGCAGCGCTCGGTCATGGTGAGGGAGAGCGAGGGAGAGGAGGGGAAGAGTGGCAGGGCGGTCAAAGCGATCCCGACGGCTCTCGTGGGTCTGTCCGCGGCGCCACGCAAGCTAGCAGGCAGGAGGTGGCACGGCACGTGTGTGCGCATGACGAGCACGTGCTCGGCGTCCTTCTGGCGCGGTGGAGACGACGACTGGCAGCGCCAGTCAGCTGGGCCGGCCTGTTGGGCCACTGAGCTGCCAGGCTACAGGTAAGCACAGGTAAGCGTTTATCTATTTTGTTTTTCTTTTCTAGTTTCTGACATTTGTTCTGTCTAATAAAAAATACTAAACCATTTTATTTTCTTATGCCAATTTTTGTAGGGTCTAGTGGCATTATTCGAGAGCTCCTCAACGACTAGCATAATCTTTGGACAATATTACATATATATATATAACAATATATATTCAAAGCAAATAATTACTACATTAATTCCAAACGCCCAAAATAAATACTTATGAGCTCCTTAAAATATTGGTTTGAATTTTACCTCTGACCAATATTTTCAGGGAGCAACATGAACATTTTCTTGGACCCTTTTGGAGCAATTTTTATCTGGGTCATTTCTAGAAATGATTTTTGAGGGTTTCACAAATCCTCATTTCAAAATTAAAAGGAATTTAAACATGATGCACAAATGACTAGCTAGTCTAGGTCATACCAGAACTAGGGATGTGACAATGTGTGTCGTAAAAGAATTGGAATTATTCAGGGTACGTTTGAACATTTTATACATTAAATTGATTTACTAGGCATTTTAGGTGCACAATTCAAAGTTAAACTACATGCACATGCTCCAGTGCATATAAATTGGTTGAAAAATCAAATCTGTGTCCTTGGGTGCATGCTTAGGTCCCATGCAAGAAATGGGAATGAATTTCAAACACCAGGGCACCATTGATTGCCAGCAAAACATTGAGATGCCTAGTTTTTAAATTCTAGTAAATCCAAAACTCGTCTGAAATTCATGAAACTTGGCATGCTATGATGGAGCGGCATCAAGATGCCATGGTAAAAAATTTCTCCTATTTGGGGCAGGTTTGGGTATATGCTTCTCAAAAACTGGAGCTTCTCACAACAAGCATGATAGTTTTCGGTAGGGAACGTCCCACCTTTGGGGACGAAATGATATCCATTGCCTCTTATTGCTTTCAATTTTTTTCTCGTGTCAACATAGAACAACATGACTGTTGTGTGAATTTTTGTGATTTTTTGGGGTTCGTTTGGACATCTTTATGCATTAAATGAGTTTTCAATGCATTTATGTGCATAATTCAAATTTGAACTACATGCACATGCTCCAGTGCATATAAATTGGTTGTAAAATCAAATATGTGTCCTTGGGTGCATGCTTAGGTCCCATGCAAGAAATGGGAATGAATTTCAAACACTAGGGCACCATTGATTGCGGGCAAAACATTGAGATGCTTGGTTTTTAGATTCTAGTAAATCCAAAACCCGTCTAAAATTCATGAAACTTGGCATGCTATCATGGAGGGGCATCCACATGTCGTGGTAACAATTTTGTCCCATTTGGGGCAGGTTTGGGTATATGCTTCTCACAAACCGGAGCTTCTGACAACAAGCATGCTGGTTTTCGGTAGGGAACGTCCCACCTTTGGGGATGAAACGATATACATTGCCTCTTATTGCTTTCAATTTTTTTTCTCGTGTCAACATAGAACAACAGGAGTGTTGTGTGATTTTTTGTGCTTTTTCGGGGTTCGTTTGGACATTTTTACGCATTAACTGAGTTTGCAATGCATTTATGTGCATAATTCAAATTTGAACTACATGCACATTCTCGAGTGCATATAAATTGGTTGGAAAATCAAATCTGTGTCCTTGGCTGCATGCTTAGGTCCCATGCAAGAAATGGGAATGAATTTCAAACACCAGGGCACCGTTGATTGCCGGAAAAAACATTGAGATGCCTGGTTTTTAAATTCTAGTATATCCAAAACCCGCCTGAAATTCATGAAACTTGGCATGGTATCATGGAGAGGCATCAACATGCCGCCGTAAATTTTTTGTCCCATTTGGGGTAGGGAATGTCCCATCTTTGGGGACGAAACGATATCCATTGCCTCTTATTGTTTTCATTTTTTTCTCGTGTCAACATACAACAACAGGAGTGTTGTGTGAATTTTTGTGATTTTTCGGGGTTCTTTTGGACATTTTTATGCATTAACTGAGTTTGCAATGCATTTATGTGCATAATTCAAATTTGAAGTACATGCACACGCTCCAGTGCATATAAATTGGTTGAAAAATCAAATCTGTGTCCTTGGGTGCATGCTTAGGTCCCATGCAAGAAATGGGAATCAATTTCAAACACCGGTGCACCGTTGATTGCCGGCAACACATTGAGATTCCTGGTTCTTAAATTCTAGTATATCCCAAACCCACCTGAAAGTCATGAAACTTGGCATGGTATCATGGAGAGGCATCAACATGCCGTCGTAAAATTTTTGTCCCATTTGGGGCAGGTTTGGGTATATGCTTCTCACAAACCGGAGCTTCTCACAACAAGCATGCTGGTTTTCGGTAGGGACCGTCCCACCTTTGGGGATGAAACAATATCCATTGCCTCTTATTGATTTCAATTTTTTTCTCGTGTCAACATAGAACAACAGGAGTGTTGTGTTTATTTTTGTGATTTTTCGTGGTTCGTTTGGACACTTTTATGCATTAACTGAGTTTCCAATGAGTTTATGTGCATAATTCAGATTTGAACTACATGCAAATGCTCCAGTGCATATAAGTTGGTTGAAAAATCAAATTTGTGTCCTTGGGTGCATGCTTAGGTCCCATGCAATAAATGGGAATGAATTTCAAATAGCAAGGCACCATTGATTGCCAGTAAAACATTGAGATGCCTGGTTTTTAAATTCTAGTAAATCTGAAACCCGTCTGAAATTCATAAAACTTGGCATGCTATCATGGAGCGGCATCAACATACCATGGTAATTTTTTTCCATTTGGGACAGGTTTGGGTATACGCTTCTCAGAAACCGGAGCTTCTCACAACAAGCATGATTGTTTTCCGTAGGGAACGTCCCACCTTTGGGGACGAAACGATATCCATTGCCTTTTATTGCTTTCAATTTTTTCTCGTGTCAACATAGACCAACAAGAGTGTTGTGTGAATTTTTGTGATTTTTCAGGGTTCGTTTGGACATTCTTAAGCATTAACTGAGTTTTCAAAGCATTTATGTGCATACTTCATATTTGAACTAAATGCACATGCTCCAGTGCATATAAATTTGTTGTAAAATCAAATATGTGTCCTTACGTGCATGATTAGGTCCCATGCAAGCAATGGGAATGAATTTCAAACACCAGGGCACCGTTGATTGCCGGCAAAACATTGAGATGCCTGGTTTTTAGATTCTAGTAAATCCAAAACCCTTCTAAAATTCATGAAACTTGGCATGCTATCATGGAGTGGCATCAACATGTCGTGGTAACAATTTTATCCCATTTGGGGCAGGTTTGGGTATATGCTTCTCACAAACCGGAGCTTCTCACAACAAGCATGATGGTTTTCGGTAGGGAACGTCCCACCTTTGGGGACGAAATGATATCCATTGCCTCTTATTGCTTTCAATCTTTTTCTCATGTCAACATAGAACAATAGGAGTGTTGTGTGAACTTTTGTGATATTTCGGGGTTCGTTTGGACATTTTTATGCATTAACTTAGTTTGCAATGCATTTTTGTGCATAATTCACATTTGAACTACATGCACATGCTCCAGTGCATATAAATTAGTTAAAAAATCAAATATGTGTCCTTGGCTACATGCTTAGGTCCCATGCAAGAAATGGGAATGAATTTAAAACACCAGGGCTCCATTGATTACCTGCAAAACATTGAGATGCCTGGTTTTTTAATTCTAGTATATCCAAAACTCGCCTAAAATTCATGAAACCTGGCATGCTATCATGGAGCGGCATTAATATGCCGTGGTAAAGTTTTTGTCCCATTTGGGGCAGGTTTGGGTATGTGCTTCTCAGAAACCAGAGCTTCTCACAACAAGCATAATGGTTTTCGGTATGGAACGTCCCACCTTTGGGGATGAAACATGATCCATTGCCTCTTATTGATTTCAATTTTTTTCTCGTGTCAACATAGAACAACAGGAGTGTTGTGTTTATTTTTGTGATTTTTCGTGGTTCGTTTGGACATTTTTATGCATTAACTGAGTTTCCAATGAATTTATGTGCATAATTCAGATTTGAACTACATGCAAATGCTCCAGTGCATATAAATAGGTTGAAAAATCAAATTTGTCTCCTTGGGTGCATGCTTAGGTCCCATGCAAGAAATGGGAATGAATTTCAACCACCAAGGCACCATTGATTGCCAGTAAAACATTGAGATGCCTGGTTTTTAAATTCTAGTAAATCCAAAACCCGTCTGAAATTCATAAAACTTGGCATGCTATCATGGAGCGGCATCAACATACCATGGTAAAAAATTTATCCCATTTGGGGCAGGTTTGGGTATATGCTTCTTAGAAACCAGAGCTTCTCACAACAAGCATGATGGTTTTCGGTAGGGAACGTCCCACCTTTGGGGACAAAACGATATCCATTGCCTTTTATTGCTTTCCATTGTTTCCCCTGTCTACATAGAATAACATGAGTGTTGTGTGAATTTTTGTGATTTTTCGGGGTTCGTTTGGACATTTTTATGCATTAACTGAGTTTTCAATGCATTTATGTGCATACTTCATATTTGAACTAAATGCACATGCTCCAGTGCATATAAATTTGTTGTAAAATCAAATATGTGTCCTTACGTGCATGATTAGGTCCCATGCAAGAAATGGGAATGAATTTCAAACACAAGGGCACCGTTGATTGCCGGCAAAACATTGAGATGCCTGGTTTTTAGATTCTAGTAAATCCAAAATCCGTCTAAAATTCATGAAACTTGGCATGCTATCATGGAGTGGCATCAACATGTCGTGGTAACAATTTTATCCCATTTGGGGCAGGTTTGGGTATATGCTTCTCACAAACCAGAGCTTCTCACAACAAGCATGATGGTTTTCGGTAGGGAACGTCCCACCTTTGGGGACGAAATGATATCCATTGCCTCTTATTGCTTTCAATTTTTTTCTCATGTCAACATAGAACAACAGGAGTGTTGTGTGAATTTTTGTCATATTTCGGGGTTCGTTTGGACATTTTTATGCATTAACTTAGTTTGCAATGCATTTATGTGCATAATTCAAATTTGAACTACATGCACATGCTCCAGTGCATATAAATTGGTTAAAAAATCAAATATGTGTCCTTGGCTACATGCTTAGGTCCCATGCAAGAAATGGGAATGAATTTAAAACACCAGGGCTCCATTGATTACCAGCAAAACATTGAGATGCCTGGTTTTTTAATTCTAGTATATCCAAAACTCGCCTAAAATTCATGAAACCTGGCATGCTATCATGGAGCGGCATTAATATGCCGTGGTAAAGTTTTTGTCCCATTTGGGGCAGGTTTGGGTATATGCTTCTTAGAAACCAGAGCTTCTCACAACAAGCATAATGGTTTTCGGTATGGAACTTCCCACCTTTGGGGACGAAACGATATCCATTGCCTTTTATTGCTTTCCATTTTTTTCTCGTGTCAACATAGAACAACAGGAGTGTTGTGTGAATTTTCGTGATTTTTTGAGGTTCGTTTGGACATTTTTATGCATTAACTGAGTTTGCAATGCATTTATGTGCATAATTCAAATTTGAACTACATACACATCCTCCGGTGCATATAAATTGGTTGAAAAATCAAATATGTGTCCTTGGCTGTATTCTTAGGTCCCATGCAATAAATGGGAATGAATTTCAAACACCAGGGCACCGTTGATTGCCGACAAAACATTGAGATGCCTGGTTTTTAAATTCTAGTATATGCAATACCAGCCTGAATTTCATGAAACTTGGCATGCTATCTTGGAGCGGCATCAACATGCCGCGGTAAAAAAATTGTCCCATTTGGGGCAGGTTTAGGTATATGGTTCTCACAAACCGGAGCTTCTCACAACAAGCATGATGGTTTTCGGTAGGGAACGTCCCACCTTTGGGGATGAAACGATATCCATTGCCTCTTATTGATTTCATTTTTTTCTCATGTCAACATAGAACAATGGGAGTGTTGTGTTTATTGTTGTGATTTTTTGGGGTTCGTTTGGACATTTTTATGCATTAACTGAGTTTTCAATGCATTTATGTGCATAATTCAAATTTGAACTACATGCACCTGCTCCAGTGCATATAAATTGGTTGAAAAATCAAATATGTGTCCTTGGCTGCATGCTTAGGTCCCATGCATGAAATGGGAATGAATTTCAAACACCAGGGCACCATTGATTGCCGGCAAAACATTGAGATGCCTAGTTTTTAAATTCTATGAAATCCTAAACCCGTCTGAAATTCATGAAACTTGGCATACTATCATGGAGTCGCATCAACATGCCATGGTAAAAAATTTATCCCATTTGGGGCAGGTTTGGGTATATGCTTCTCACAAACCGGAGCTTCTCACAACAAGCATGATGGTTTTCGGTAGGGAACGTCCCACCTTTGGGGACGAAACGATATCCATTGCCTTTTATTGCTTTCAATTTTTTTCTCATGTCAACTTAGAACAACATGAGTGTTGTGTGAATTTTTGTGATATTTCGGGGTTCTTTTGGACATTTTTATGCATTAACTTAGTTTGGAATGTATTTATGTGCATAATTCAAATTCGAACTACATGCACATGCTCCAGTGCATATAAATTGGTTAGAAAATCAAATATGTGTCCTTGGCTGCATTCTTAGGTCCCATGCAATAAATGGGAATGAATTTAAAACACTAGGGCTCCATTGATTACCAGCAAAACATTGAGATGCCTGGTTTTCTAATTCTAGTATATCCAAAACTCGCCTAAAATTCATGAAACCTGGCATGCTATCATGGAGCGGCATTAATATGCCGTGGTAAAGTTTTTGTCCCATTTGGGGCAGGTTTGGGTATATGCTTCTCACAAACCGGAGCTTCTCACGACAAGAATGATGGTTTTTGGTTGGGAACGTCCCACCTTTGGGGACGAAACGATATCCATTCCCTCTTATTGCTTTCAATTTTTTTCTCATGTCAACATAGAACAACAAGAGTGTTGTGTGAATTTTTGTGATTTTTCGGGGTTCGTTTGGTCATTTTTATGCATTAACTGAGTTTGCAATGCATTTATGTGCATAATTCAAATTTGAACTACATACACATCCTCCAGTGCATATAAATTGGTTGAAAAATCAAATTTGTGTCCTTGGCTGCATATGTCCCATGCAATAAATGGGAATGAATTTCAAACACCAGGGCACCGTTGATTGCCGGCAAAACATTGAGATGCCTGGTTTTTAAATTCTAGTATATGCAATACCCGCCCGACTTGGCATGCTATCATGGAGCGGCATCAATATGCCGCGGTAAAAATTTTGTCCCATTTGGGGCAGGTTTAGGTATATGGTTCTCACAAACCGGAGCTTCTCACAACAAGCATGATGGTTTCTGGTAGGGAATGTCCCACCTTTGGGGATGAAACGATATCCATTGCCTCTTATTGATTTCATTTTTTTCTCGTGTCAACATAGAACAATGGGAGTGTTGTGTTTATTTTTGACATTTTTGGGGTTCGTTTGGACATTTTTATGCATTAACTGAGTTTTCAATGCATTTATGTTCATAACTCAAATTTGAACTACATGAACCTGCTCCAGTGCATATAAATTGGTTGAAAAATCGAATATGTGTCCTTGGCTGCATGCTTAGGTCCCATGCAAGAAATGGGAATGAATTTCAAACACCAGGGCACCATTGATTGCCAGCAAAACATTGAGATGCCTAGTTTTTAAATTCTATGAAATCCAAAACCCGTCTGAAATTCATGAAACTTGGCATGCTATCATCGAGTGGCATCAACATGCCATGGTAAAAAATTTATCCCATTTGGGGCAGGTTTGGGTATATGCTTCTCAGAAACCAGAGCTTCTCACAACAAGCATGATGGTTTTCGGTAGGGAACGTCCCACCTTTGGGGACAAAACGATATCCATTGCCTTTTATTGCTTTCCATTGTTTCCCCTGTCTACATAGAATAACATGAGTGTTGTGTGAATTTTTGTGATTTTTCGGGGTTCGTTTGGACATTTTTATGCATTAACTGAGTTTTCAATGCATTTATGTGCATAATTCAAATTTGAACTACATGCACATGCTCCAGTGCATATAAATTGGTTGTAAAATCAAATATGTGTGCTTGGCTGCATGCTTAGGTCCCATGCAATAAATGGGAATGAATTTCAAGCACCAGGGCACCGTTGATTGCCGGCAAAACTTTGAGATGCCTGGTTTTTAGATTCTAGTAAATACAAAACGCGTCTAAAATTCATGAAACTTGGCATGCTATCATGGAGTTACATCAACATGTCGTGGTAACAATTTTATCCCATTTGGGGCAGGTTTGGGTATATGCTTCTCACAAACCGGAGCTTCTCACAGCAAGCATGATGGTTTTCAGTAGGGAACGTCCCACCTTTGGGGATGAAACGATATCCATTGCCTCTTATTGCTTTCAATTTTTTCTCGTGTCAACATAGAACAACAGGAGTGTTGTGTGAATTTTTGTGATATTTTGGGGTTCGTTTGGACATTTTTATGCATTAACTTAGTTTGCAATGCATTTATGTGCATAATTAAAATTTTAACTACATGCACATGCTCGAGTGCATATAAATTGGTTAAAAAATCAAATCTGTGTCCCTGGCTGCATGCTTAGGTCCCATGCAAGAAATGGGAATGAATTTAAAACACCAGGGCTCCGTTGATTACCAGCAAAACATTGAGATGCATGGTTTTTTAATTATAGTATATCCAAAACCCGCCTAAAATTCATGAAACCTGGCATGCTATCATGGAGCGGCATTAATATGCCGTGGTAAAGTTTTTGTCCCATTTGGGGCAGGTTTGGGTATATGCTTCTCAGAAACCAGAGCTTCTCACAACAAGCATGATGGTTTTCGGTATGGAACGTCCCACCTTTGGGGACGAAATGATATCCATTGCCTTTTATTTCTTTCCATTGTTTCCCTTGTCTACATAGAATAACATGAGTGTTGTGTGAATTTTTGTGATTTTTCGGGGTTCGTTTGGACATTTTTTATGCATTAACTGAGTTTTCAATGCATTTATGTGCATAATTCAAATTTGAATTACATGCACATGCTCCAGTGCATATAAATTGGTTGTAAAATCAAATATGTGTCCTTGGATGCATGCTTAGGTCCCATGCAATAAATGGGAATGAATTTCAAACACCAGGGCACCGTTGATTGCCGGCAAAACATTGAGATGCCTGGTTTTTAGATTCTAGTAAATACAAAACCCGTCTAAAATTCATAAACTTCGCATGCTATCATGAGCGGCATGAACATGTCGTGGTAATAATTTGTCCCAAATGGGGCCGGTTTTGGTATGTGCTTCTCACAAACCGGAGCTTCTCACAACAAGAATGATGGTTTTGGTTAGGGAACGTCCCACCTTTGGGGACAAAACGATATCAATTGCCTCTTATTGCTTTCAATTTTTTTTCTCGTCTCAACATAGAACAACAGGAGTGTCATGTGAATTCTCGTAATTTTTCGTGGTTCGTTTTGACATTTTTATGCATTAACTGAGTTTGCAATGCAGTTATGTGCATAATTCAAATTTGAACTACATGCACATGCTCCAGTGCATATAAATTGGTTAAAAATGAAATATGTGTCCTTGGCTGCATGCTTAGGTCCCATGCAAGAAATGGGAATGAATTTAAAACACTAGGGCTCCATTGATTACCAGCAAAACATTGAGATGCCTGGTTTTCTAATTCTAGTATATCCAAAACTCGTCTAAAATTCATGAAACCCGGCATGCTATCATGGAGCGGCATTAATATGCTGTGGTAAAGTTTTTGTCCCATTTGGGGCAGGTTTGGGTATATGCTTCTCACAAACCGGAGCTTCTCATGACAAGAATGATGGTTTTTGGTTGGGAACGTCCCACCTTTGGGGACGAAACGATATCCATTGCCTCTTATTGCTTTCAATTTTTTATCTCGTGTCAACATAGAACAACAGGAGTGTTGTGTGAATTTTTGTGATTTTTTGGGGTTCGTTTGGACATTTTTATGCATTAACTGAGTTTGCAATGCATTTATGTGCATAATTCAAATTTGAACTACATACACATCCTCCAGTGCATATAAATTGGTTGAAAAATCAAATCTGTGTCCTTGGCTGCATGCTTAGGTCCCATGCAATAAATGGGAATGAATTTCAAACACCAGGGCACCGTTGATTGCCGGCAAAACATTGAGATGCCTGGTTTTTAGATTCTAGTAAATACAAAACCCGTCTAAAATTCATAAACTTGGCATGCTATCATGAGCGGCATCAACATGTCGTGGTAATAATTTGTCCCAAATGGGGCCGGTTTTGGTATGTGCTTCTCACAAGCCGGAGCTTCTCACAACAAGAATCATGGTTTTGGTTTGGGAACGTCCCACCTTTGGGGACAAAACGATATCAATTGCCTCTTATTGCTTTCAATTTTTTTTCTCGTGTCAACTTAGAACAACAGGAGTGTCATGTGAATTTTTGTAATTTTTCGTGGTTCGTTTGGACATTTTTATGCATTAACTGAGTTTGCAATGCATTTATGTGCATAATTCAAATTTGAACTACATACACATCCTCCAGTGTATATAAATTCATTGAAAAATCAAATTTGTGTCTTTGGCTACATGCTTAGGTCCCATGCAAGAAATGGGAATGAATTTCAAACACCAGGACACCGTTGATTGCCGGCAAAACATTGAGATGCCTGGTTTTTTAATTCTAGTGTATGCAAAACCCGCATTAAATTCATGAAACTTGGCATGCCATCATGGAGCGGCATCAACATGCCGTGGTAAAAAATTTGTCCCATTTGGGGCAGGTTTAGGTATATGGTACGCACAAACCAGAGCTTCTCACAACAAGCATGATGGTTTTCGGTAGGGAACGTCCCACCTTTGGGGACGAAACGATATCCATTGCCTCTTATTGCTTTCAATTTTTTATCTCGTGTCAACATAGAACAACAGGAGTGTTGTGTGAATTTTTGTGATTTTTCGGGGTTCGTTTGGACATTTTTATGCATTAACTGAGTTTGCAATGCATTTATGTGCATAATTCAAATTTGAACTACATACACAACCTCCAGTGCATATAAATTGGTTGAAAAATCAAATCTGTGTCCTTGGCTGCATTCTTAGGTCCCATGCAATAAATGGGAATGAATTTCAAACACCAGGGCACCGTTGATTGCCGGCAAAACATTGAGATGCCTGGTTTTTAAATTCCAGTATATGCAATACCCGCCTGAATTTCATGAAACTTGGCATGCTATCATGGAGCGGCATCAACATGCCGCGCTAAAATTTTTGTCCCATTTGGGGCAGGTTTAGGTATATGGTTCTCACAAACCGGAGCTTCCCACAACAAGCATGATGGTTTTCGGTAGGGAACATCCCACCTTTGGGGATGAAACGATATCCATTGCCTCTTATAGATTTCATTTTTTTTCTCGTGTCAACATAGAACAATGGGAGTGTTGTGTTTATTTTTGTGATTTTTGGGGTTCGTTTGGACATTTTTATGTATTAACTGAGTTTTCAATGCATTTATGTGCATAATTCAAATTTGAACTACATGCACCTGCTCCAGTGCATATAAATTGGTTGAAAAATCAAATATGTGTCCTTGGCTGCATGCTTAGGTCCCATGCAAGAAATGGGAATGAATTTCAAACACCAGGGCACCATTGATTGCCGGCAAAACTTTGAGATGCCTGGTTTTTAGATTCTAGTAAATACAAAACCCGTCTAAAATTCATGAAACTTGGCATGCTATCATGGAGTTACATCAACATGTCATGGTAACAATTTTATCCCATTTGGGGCAGGTTTGGGTATATGCTTCTCACAAATCGGAGCTTCTCACAGCAAGCATGATGGTTTTCGGTAGGGAACGTCCCACCTTTGGGGATGAAACGATATCCATTGCCTCTTATTGCTTTCAATTTTTTCTCGTGTCAACATAGAACAACAAGAGTGTTGTGTGAATTTTTGTGATATTTCGGGGTTCGTTTGGACATTTTTATGCATTAACTTAGTTTGCAATGCATTTATGTGCATAATTAAAATTTGAACTACATGCACATGCTCCAGTGCATATAAATTGGTTAAAAAATCAAATTTGTGTCCCTGGTTGCATGCTTAGGTCCCATGCAAGAAATGGGAATGAATTTAAAACACCAGGGCTCCGTTGATTACCAGCAAAACATTGAGATGCATGGTTTTTTAATTCTAGTCTATCCAAAACCCGCCTAAAATTCATGAAACCTGGCATGCTATCATGGAGCGGCATTAATATGCCGTGGTAAAGTTGTTGTCCCATTTGGGGCAGGTTTGGGTATATGCTTCTCACAAACCGGAGCTTCTCACAAAAAGAATGATGGTTTTGGTTAGGGAACGTCCCACCTTTGGGGACAAAACGATATCCATTGCCTCTTATTGCTTTCAATTTTTTTCTCGTGTCAACATAGAACAACAGGAGTGTCCTGTGAATTCTTGTAATTTTTCGGGGTTCGTTTGGACATTTTTTATGCATTAACTGAGTTTGCAATGCATTTATGTGCATAATTCGAATTTGAACTACATACACATCCTCCAGTGCATATAAATTGGTTGAAAAATCAAATCTGTGTCCTTGGGTGCATTCTTAGGTACCATGCAATAAATGGGAATGAATTTCAAACACCAAGGTGTCGGGCAGGCTGATCCACCAACACCTATGGGGAAGGGGTCACCGACAGGTGGCAACGTAGACTAGAAGGGTAGAAATGGAAAAAGAATGCGGTAGCTGCACCTACCGCTACTGTAGACACAGTGTATCCTACCTAACTCTGGCGGCAGGGGACAGGGGCATTGAATGCCCGTCTGAGTTGCCTAAACAGTGTAAAAAGTGACCGTTAGGAGCGCCATCGTTTGCCACGATGGCCTTCTCTTCATCTCCGCTTGCTACCGCGTACCCCTGGCTGCACAGGCTCCCGCCACGCGCCCCTGAGGAAGCCTCATGGTGACACGCGGGTGGGTGCGCTGGAGCGTGGGTACAGAGTGGCAGCGGACCCCCGGCGAGTACCTTGTCGGGGTCGCTGTCTTGTCGAGTCCAGAAGCTTGTCGTTCACCGGACCTTGCCGGGACGTGCGGCGCGTCGCAGCGAGTTTCTTGAAGTGCCGTGGTTGGCCTTCCCGGCAAGCTCCTCTTGCCGGGGCCTTATCTCTTCCCGGCAAGATCCTCTTGCCGGGGCCTTGTATCTGTCCTCCCTAGCAGGGCAGGATGCTCCTTACCGGGAAGGTAGCTTGAGTCTTGCTTGTCGATGTAGCGCTTGTCGGCGAAGATGGATCCTCTTTAGTGTAGTTGCATACAGTCGTGGTCCATGCCCGACGGTTAGTGTAGCCCTGGTTTTCACTACACCGACAGTAGCCCCCGGGCCCGGCTGCAACGGAGAACTTCATGAATTCGACGCTGGAGACGGGACCAAACTTGGCATGGGCCATGGTTGTTGTTGCACTCAAAGGAGCTATAAACCCCCGAGCCTACTTCCATGGAAATTTTCTGGCAGAGAACTCTATAGATCTCGATGCCAGAGTGTTGCTTTGTTTCCTTTCTTGCTCCCGGCAAGGCTGTTGCCGGGAGGTCTTATGTTTCTCGCGGAGACTTTTGACATTCTCGATGCCGGCTTCCGGCAAGCTCGTCGCCAGGAAGGCTTTTTATCTCCAGCAGAGAACTTTGACGTTCTCGATGCCGGCTTCCGGCAAGCTTGTTGCCGAGAAGGCTTTTATCTTCAGCAGAGAACTTTGACGTTCTCGATGCCGGCTTCCGGCAAGCTCGTCGCCAAGAAGGCTTTTATCTTCAGCAGAGAACTTTGACGTTCTCGATGCCGGCTTCCGGCAAGCTTGTTGCCGAGAAGGCTTTTATCTTCAGCAGAGAACTTTGACGTTCTTGATGCCGGCTTCCGGCAAGCTTGTTGCCGAGAAGGCTTTTATCTTCAGCAGAGAACTTTGACGTTCTCGATGCCGGCTTCCGGCAAGCTTGTTGCCGAGAAGGCTATTATCTTCAGCAGAGAACTTTGACGTTCTCGATGCCGGCTTCCGGCAAGCTTGTTGCCGAGAAGGCTTTTATCTTCAGCAGAGAACTTTGATGTTCTCGATGCCGGCTTCCGGCAAGCTTGTTGCCGAGAAGGCTTTTATTTTCAGCAGAGAACTTTGACGTTCTCGATGCCGGCTTCCGGCAAGCTTGTTGCCGAGAAGGCTTATGGCGAAGAACTTCGTCGTCCTTGACACCAGCCCCCGGCAAGATCGTCATCGGGAAGGCTTATGGTGAAGAACTTTGTTATTCTTGACACCGACTCCCGGCAAGATCGTTGCCGGAAAGGCTTATGGCGAAGAACTTCGTCGTTCTTGACACCAAGAAGATTGGTCTTAAGGGCGTTCCCAGCCCCCGGGCCATAACTGCGTTTAAACATGACAAGTGATTAGCATCTGAAGTGAACTTAACTCACTTGCAAATTTAAACTTCTGCTACATATTCCCTATGCCTGCTGGAATGCTTTCTGGTGCGTACAATCCAGCCAGCAGCGCTTGAGGGAACGGGCCCTTAGCGGCTATTTGGGAATGTCGCCTCCCGGAAAGGTTTACCTTCTTGGTTCTAGCGCAACCGCACAAGTTGCCGAGCGGACTCGAGGCAACATGGAGCGCAACTAGCCCCGAGAAGGCTCCTTGGCATATAGGTCTATGCAGAAATCTCAAATAAATAGTGCATGGTATCTTCCTGTTCAACCTCTCTTTGTACGTTCACCCTACGCTTTTAGGGAACTTGTCGGCGCAGGCACCTTAGCCGCGAGCGCTGAGTGCGGGACGTTAGCAGCCTGCTGGCGGTGCCGCTACCGACAAGAAACCTTGTCGCAGCTAGTCGCAGCTCACTTAAGTTGTTGAGCGGACTCGAAATAAAGTAAGGGCGCTAGCGGCTCACTTAAGTTGCTGAGCGGACTCGAAGCAAAGTAAGGGCGCTAGCAGCTCACTTAAGTTGTTGAGCGGACTCGAAGCAAAGTAAGGGCGCTAGCAGCTCACTTAAGTTGTTGAGCGGACTCGAAACAAAGTAAGGGCGCTAGCGGCTCACTTAAGTTGCTGAGTGGACTCGAAGCAAAGTAAGGGCGCAACTAGCTACGAGGTTGTTCCTCCGCGCACAGGTTTTCCATACAAAGAACAAGATCTCCGAGGCGTATAACCTTATATAGAAAGGAAAATATCTAAAATTTCGTATGACTTAGCTTTTCTGTTGCCGCACTGGCGTCGTTCTTTTGGTCGCCTGCTTCTTAGGAGCCATGACGATGAAGAACAGCTGAGCCTTGACGAGGACAGAACGGCTGCCGCCGAAGTCTTCTTCTTCGGTGGCATGTCGATGAAGAAGATGAAGATCTAGCTCGTGTGGACGCCAGATCAGGTTCACACAATCTCGACGCCCCCTACCTTGCGCGCCAGAGATGTCGGGGAGGCTGATCCACCAACACCTATGGGGACAGGGCCCCTTTCGGTTCGGTGAGGGCGGAGGTCGAGCAAAGAGCGGATCGAGGCGGCACACGCGAGCAGTTTTTACCCAGCTTCGGGCCGCATGGATGCGTAAAACCCTACTGCTGCTTGTTTGTGTGTATTGAATTCTTGCTCAGGAGCGATGGACGCTATCAGACTGAGCGTGGGAGTGTTCCTGGTGTTTCGAATGAGCCGAACCTCAACCCCCTTCTACGTTGCGCTTGGGCCTCCTTTTATACTCTCAAGGGGTCACCGACAGGTGGCAACGTAGACTAGAAGGGTAGAAATGGAAAAAGAATGCGGTAGCTGCACCTACCGCTACTGTAGACACAGTGTATCCTACCTAACTCTGACGGCAGGGGACAGGGGCATTGAATGCCCGTCTAAGTTGCCTAAACGGTGTAAAAAGTGACCGTTAGGAGCGCCATCGTTTGCCACGATGGCCTTCTCTTCATCTCCGCTTGCCACCGCGTACCCCTGGCTGCACAGGCTCCCGCCACGCGCCCCTGAGGAAGCCTCATGGCGACACGCGGGTGGGTGCGCTGGAGCGTGGGTACAGAGTGGCACCGGACCCCCGGCGAGTACCTTGTCGGGGTCGTCGTCTTGTCGAGTCCAGAAGCTTGTCGTTCACTGGACCTTGCCGGGACGTGCGGCGCGTCGCAGCGAGTTTCTTGAAGTGCCGTGGTTGGCCTTCCCGGCAAGCTCCTCTTGCCGGGGCCTTATCTCTTCCCGGCAAGATCCTCTTGCCGGGGCCTTGTATCTGTCCTCCCTAGCAGGGCAGGATGCTCCTTGCCGGGAAGGTAGCTTGAGTCTTGCTTATCGATGTAGCGCTTGTCGGCGAAGATGGATCCTCTTTAGTGTAGTTGCATACAGTCGTGGTCCATGCCCGGCGGTTAGTGTAGCCCTGGTTTTCACTACACCGACACAAGGCACCATTGATTGCCGGCAAAACATTGAGATGCCTGGTTTTTAAATTCTAGTAAATCCAAAACCCGTTTGAAATTCATGAAACTTGGCAAGCTATCATGGAGCGGCATCAACATACCATGGTAATTTTTTCTGATTTGGGGCAGGTTTGGGTATATGCTTCTCAGAAACCGGAGCTTCTCACAACAAGCATGATTGTTTTCCCTAGGGAACGTCCCACCTTTGGGGCGAAACGATATCCATTGCCTTTTATAGCTTTCAATTTTAACTCGTGTCAACATAGAACAGCAAGAGTGTTGTGTGAATTTTTGTGATTTTTCAGGGTTCGTTTGGACATTCTTATGCATTAACTGAGTTTTCGATGCATTTATGTGCATACTTCAAATTTGAACTAAATGCACATGCTCCATTGCATATAAATTGGTTGAAAAATCAAATCTGTGTCCTTGGGTGCATGCTTAGGTCCCATGCAAGAAATGGGAATGAATTTCAAACACCAGGGCACCGTTGATTGCCGGCAAAACATTGAGATGCCTGGTTTTTAGATGCCTGGTATATGCTTCTCACAAACCGGAGCTTCTCACAACAAGCATGATGGTTTTCGGTAGGGAACGTCCCACCTTTGGGGACGAAACAATATCCATTGCCTCTTATTGCTTTCAATTTTTTTCTCATGTCAACATAGAACAATAGGAGTGTTGTGTGAATTTTTGTGATATTTCAGGGTTCGTTTGGACATTTTTATGCATTAACCTAGTTTGCAATGCATTTATGTGTATAATTCAAATTCAAACTACATGCACATGCTCCAGTGCATATAAATTGGTTAAAAAATCAAATATATGTCCTTGGCTGCATGCTTAGGTCCCATGCAAGAAATGGGAATGAATTTAAGACACCAGGGCTCCATTGATTACCAGCAAAACATTGAGATGCCTGGTTTTTTAATTCTAGTATATCCAAAACTCGCCTAAAATTCATGAAACCTGGCATGCTATCATGGAGCGGCATTAATATGCCGTGGTAAAGTTTTTGTCCCATTTGGGGCAGGTTTGGGTATATGCTTCTCACAAACCGGAGCTTCTCACGACAAGAATGATGGTTTTTGGTTGGGAATGTCCCACCTTTGGGGACGAAACGATATCCATTGCCACTTACTGCTTTCAATTTTTTTTTCTTGTGTCAACATAGAACAACAGGAGTGTTGTGTGAATTTTTGTGATTTTTCGGGGTTCGTTTGGACATTTTTATGCATTAACTGAGTTTGCAATGCATTTATGTGCATAATTCAAATTTGAACTACATACACATCCTCCAGTGCATATAAATTGGTTGAAAAATCAAATCTATGTCCTTGGCTGCATTCTTAGGTACCATGCAATAAATGGGAATGAATTTCAAACACCAGGGCACCGTTGATTGCCGACAAAACATTGAGATGTCTGGTTTTTAAATTCTAGTATATGCAATACCCGCCTGAATTTCATGAAACTTGGCATGCTATCATGGAGCGGCATCAACATGCCGCGGTAAAAAATTTGTCCCATTTGGGGCAGGTTTAGGTATATGGTTCTCACAAACTGGAGCTTCTCACAACAAGCATGATGGTTTTCGGTAGGGAACGTCCCACCTTTGGGGATGAAACGATATCCATTGCCTCTTATTGATTTCATTTTTTTTCTCGTGTCAACATAGAACAATGGGAGTGTTGTGTTTATTTTTGTGATTTTTTGGGGTTCGTTTGGACATGTTTATGCATTAACTGAGTTTTCATTGCATTTATGTGCATAATTCAAATTTGAACTACATGCACCTGCTCCAGTGCATATAAATTGGTTGAAAAATCAAATATGTGTCCTTGGCTGCATGCTTAGGTCCCATGCAAGAAATGGGAATGAATTTCAAACACCAGGGCACCATTGATTGCCGGCAAAACATTGAGATGCCTAGTTTTTAAATTCTATGAAATCCAAAACCCGTCTGAAATTCATGAAACTTGGCATGCTATCATGGAGTGGCATCAACATGCCATGGTAAAATTTTTATCCCATTTGGGGCAGGTTTGGGTATATGCTTCTCACAAACCGGAGCTTCTCACAACAAGCATGATGGTTTTCTGTAGGGAACGTCCCACCTTTGGGGACGAAACGATATCCATTGCCTTTTATTGCTTTCAATTTTTTTCTCATGTCAACATAGAACAACGGGAGTGTTGTGTGAATTATTGTGATATTTCGGGGTTCGTTTGGACATTTTTATGCATTAACTTAGTTTGGAATGCATTTATGTGCATAATTCAAATTCGAACTACATGCACATGCTCCAGTGCATATAAATTGGTTAAAAATCAAATATGTGTCCTTGGCTGCATGCTTAGGTCCCATGCAAGAAATGGGAATGAATTTAAAACACCAGGGCTCCATTGATTACCAGCAAAACATTGAGATGCCTGGTTTTCTAGTTCTAGTATTTCCAAAACTCGCCTAAAATTCATGAAACCTGGCATGCTATCATGGAGCGGCATTACTATGCCATGGTAAAGTTTTTATCCCATTTGGGGCAGGTTTGGGTATATGCTTCTTACAAACCGGAACTTCTCACGACAAGAATGATGGTTTTTGGTTGGGAACGTCCCACCTTTGGGGACGAAACGATATCCATTGCCTCTTATTGCTTTCAATTTTTTTTCTCGTGTCAACATAGAACAACAGGAGTGTTGTGTGAATTTTTGTGATTTTTCGGGGTTCGTTTGGACATTTTTCTGCATTAACTGAGTTTGCAATGCATTTATGTGCATAATTCAAATTTGAACTACATACACATCCTCCAGTGCATATAAATTGGTTGAAAAATAAAATTTGTGTCCTTGGCTGCATTCTTAGGTCCCATGCAATAAATGGGAATGAATTTCAAACACCAGGGCACAGTTGATTGCCGGCAAAACATTGAGATGCCTGGTTTTTAAATTCTAGTATATGCAATACCCGCCTGAATTTCATGAAACTTGGCATGCTATCATGGAGCGGCATCAACATGCCGCGGTAAAAATTTGTCCCATTTGGGGCAGGTTTAGGTATATGGTTCTCACAAACCGGTGCTTCTCACAACAAGCATGATGGTTTTCGGTAGGGAACGTCCCACCTTTGGGGATGAAATGATATCCATTGCCTCTTATTGATTTCATTTTTTTTCTCGTGTCAACATAGAACAATGGGAGTGTTGTGTTTATTTTTGTGATTTTTGGGGTTCATTTGGACATTTTTATGCATTAACTGAGTTTTCAATGCATTTATGTGCATAATTCAAATTTGAACTACATGCACCTGCTCCAGTGCATATAAATTGGTTGAAAAATCAAATATGTTTCCTTGGCTGCATGCTTAGGTCCCATGCAAGCAATGGGAATGAATTTCAAACACCAGGGCACCATTGATTGCCAGCAAAACATTGAGATGCCTAGTTTTTAAATTATATGAAATCCAAAACCCGTCTAAAATTCATGAAACTTGGCATGCTATCATGGAGTGGCATCAACATGCCATGGTAAAAACTTTATCCCATTTGGGGCAGGTTTGGGTATATGCTTCTCAGAAACCAGAGCTTCTCACAACAAGCATGATGGTTTTCGGTAGGGAACGTCCCACCTTTGGGGACGAAATGATATCCATTGCCTTTTATTGCTTTCCATTGTTTCTCCTGTCTACATAGAATAACATGAGTGTTGTGTGAATTTTTGTGATTTTCCGGGGTTCGTTTGCACATTTTTATGCATTAACTGAGTTTTCAATGAATTTATGTGCATAATTCAAAGTTGAACTCCATGCACATGTTCCAGTGCATATAAATTGGTTGTAAAATCAAATATGTGTCCTTGGCTGCATGCTTAGGTCCCATGCAATAAATGGGAATGAATTTCAAACACCAGGGCACCGTTGATTGCCGGCAAAACTTTGAGATGCCTGTTTTTTAGATTCTAGTAAATACAAAACCCGTCTAAAATTCATGAAACTTGGCATGCTATCATGGAGTTACATCAACATGTCGTGGTAACAATTTTATCCCATTTGGGGCAGGTTTGGGTATATGCTTCTCACAAATCGGAGCTTCTCACAGCAAGCATGATGGTTTTCGGTAGGGAACGTCCCACCTTTGGGGATGAAACGATATCCATTGCCTCTTATTGCTTTCAATTTTTTCTCGTGTCAACAGAGAACAACAAGAGTGTTGTGTGAATTTTTGTGATATTTCGGCGTTCGTTTGGATATTTTTATGCATTAACTTAGTTTGCAATGCATTTATGTGCATAATTAAAATTTGAACTACATGCACATGCTCCAGTGCATATAAATTGGTTAAAAAAATCAAATCTGTGTCCCTGGCTGCATGCTTAGGTCCCATGCAAGAAATGGGAATGAATTTAAAACACCAGGGCTCCGTTGATTACCAGCAAAACATTGAGATGCATGGTTTTTTAATTCTAGTATATCCAAAACCCGCCAAAAATTCATGAAACCTGGCATGCTATCATGGAGCGGCATTAATATGCCGTGGTAAAAAAATTGTCCCATTTGGGGCAGGTTTGGGTATATGCTTCTCACAAACGGGAGCTTCTCACAACAAGAATGATGGCTTTTGGTAGGGAACGTCCCACCTTTGGGGATGAAACGATATCCATTGCCTCTTATTACTTTCAAATTTTTTTCTCGTGTCAACATAGAACAACAGGAGTGTTGTGTGAATTTTTGTGATTTTTCGGGGTTCGTTTGGACATTTTTATGCATTAACTTAGTTTGCAATGCATTTATGTGTATAATTCAAATTCGAACTACATGCACATGCTCCAGTGCATATACATTGGTTAAAAAATCAAATATGTGTCCTTGGCTGCCTGCTTAGGTCCCATGCAAGAAATGGGAATGAATTTAAAACACCAGGGCTCCATTGATTACCAGCAAAACATTGAGATGCCTGGTTTTTTAATTCTAGTATATCCAAAACTCGCCTGAAATTCATGAAACCTGGCATGCTATCATGGAGCGGCATTAATATGCCGTGGTAAAGTTTTTGTCCCATTTGGGGCAGGTTTGGGTATATGCTTCTCACAAACCGGAGCTTCTCACGACAAGAATGATGGTTTTTGGTTGGGAATGTCCCGCCTTTGGGGACGAAACGATATCCATTGCCTCTTATTCCTTTCAATTTTTTTTCTTGTGTCAACATAGAACAACAGGAGTGTTGTGTGAATTTTTGTGATTTTTCGGGGTTCCTTCGGACAGTTTTATGCATTAACTGAGTTTGCAATGCATTTATGTGCATAATTCAAATTTGAACTACATACACATCCTCCAGTGCATATAAATTGGTTGAAAAATCAAATCTGTGTCCTAGGCTGCATTCTTAGGTACCATGCAATAGATGGGAATGAATTTCAAACACCAGGGCACCGTTGATTGCCGACAAAACATTGAGATGCCTGGTTTTTAAATTCTAGTATATGCAATACCCGCCTGAATTTCATGAAACTTGGCATGCTATCATGGAGCTGTATCAACATGCCGCGGTAAAAAATTTGTCCCATTTGGGGCAGGTTTAGGTATATGGTTCTCACAAACTAGAGCTTCTCACAACAAGCATGATGGTTTTCGGTAGGGAACGTCCCACCTTTGGGGATGAAACGATATCCATTGCCTCTTATTGATTTCATTTTTTTTCTCGTGTCAACATAGAACAATGGGAGTGTTGTGTTTATTTTTGTGATTTTTTGGGGTTCGTTTGGACATGTTTATGCATTAACTGAGTTTTCATTGCATTTATGTGCATAATTCAAATTTGAACTACATGCACCTGCTCCAGTGCATATAAATTGGTTGAAAAATCAAATATGTGTCCTTGGCTGCATGCTTAGGTCCCATGCAAGAAATGGGAATGAATTTCAAACACCAGGGCACCATTGATTTCCGGCAAAACATTGAGATGCCTAGTTTTTAAATTCTATGAAATCCATAACCCGTCTGAAATTCATGAAACTTGGCATGCTATCATGGAGTGGCATCAACATGCCATGGTAAAATTTTTATCCCATTTGGGGCAGGTTTGGGTATATGCTTCTCACAAACCGGAGCTTCTCACAACAAGCATGATGGTTTTCGGTAGGGAACGTCCCACCTTTGGGGACGAAATGATATCCATTGCCTTTTATTGCTTTCAAATTTTTTTCTCATGTAACCATAGAACAACAGGAGTGTTGTGTGAATTATTGTGATATTTCGGGGTTCATTTGGACATTTTTATGCATTAACTTAGTTTGGAATGCATTTATGTGCATAATTCAAATTCGAACTACATGGACATGCTCCAGTGCATATAAATTGGTTAAAAATCAAATATGTGTCCTTGGCTGCATGCTTAGGTCCCATGCAAGAAATGGGAATGAATTTAAAACACCAAGGCTCCATTGATTACTAGCAAAACATTGAGATGCCTGGTTTTCTAGTTCAAGTATATCCAAAACTCGCCTAAAATGCATGAAACCTGGCATGCTATCATGGAGCGGCATTACTATGCCATGGTAAAGTTTTTATCCCATTTGGGGCAGGTTTGGGAATATGCTTCTCACAAACCGGAACTTCTCACGACAAGAATGATGGTTTTTGGTTGGGAACGTCCCACCTTTGGGGACGAAACGATATCCATTGCCTCTTATTCCTTTCAATTTTTTTTCTCATGTCAACATAGAACAACAGGAGTGTTGTGTGAATTTTTGTGATTTTTCGGGGTTCGTTTGGACATTTTTATGCATTAACTGACTTTGCAATGCATTTATGTGCATAATTCAAATTTGAACTACATACACATCCTCCAGTGCATATAAATTGGTTGAAAAAACAAATCTGTGTCCTTAGCTGCATTCTTAGGTCCCATGCAATAAATGGGAATGAATTTCAAACACCAGGGCACAGTTGATTGCCGGCCAAACATTGAGATGCCTGGTTTTTAAATTCTAGTATATGCAATACCCGCATGAATTTCATGAAACTTGGCATGCTATCATGGAGCGGCATCAACATGCCGTGGTAAAAATTTGTCCCATTTGGGGCAGGTTTATGTATATGGTTCTCACAAACCGGAGCTTCTCACAACAAGCATGATGGTTTTCGGTAGGGAACGTCCCACCTTTGGGGATGAAACGATATCCATTGCCTCTTATTGATTTCATTTTTTTTCTCGTGTCAACATAGAACAATGGGAGTGTTGTGTTTATTTTTGTGATTTTTGGGGTTCATTTGGACATTGTTATGCATTAACTGAGTTTTCAATGCATTTATGTGCATAATTCAAATTTGAACTACATGCACCTGCTCCAGTGCATATAAATTGGTTGAAAAATCAAATATGTGTCCTTGGCTACATGCTTAGGTCCCATGCAAGAACTGGGAATGAATTTCAAACACCAGGGCACCATTGATTCCCAGCAAAACATTGAGATGCCTAGTTTTTAAATTCTATGAAATCCAAACCCCGTCTGAAATTCATGAAACTTGGCATGCTATCATGGAGTGGCATCAACATGCCATGGTAAAAAATTTATCCCATTTGGGGCAGGTTTGGGTATATGCTTCACAGAAACCAGAGTTCTCACAACAAGCATGATGGTTTTCGGTAGGGAACATCCCACCTTTGAGGACGAAACGATATCCATTGCCTTTTATTGCTTTCCATTGTTTCCCGTGTCTACATAGAATAACATGAGTGTTTTGTGAATTTTTGTGATTTTTCGGGGTTCGTTTGGACATTTTTATGCATTAACTGAGTTTTCAATGAATTTATGTGCATAATTCAAATTTGAACTACATGCACATGCTCCAGTGCATATAAATTGGTTGTAAAATCAAATATGTGTCCTTGGCTGCATGCTTAGGTCCCATGCAATAAATGGGAATGAATTTCAAACACCAGGGCACCGTTGATTGCCGGCAAAACTTTGAGATGCTTGTTTTTTAGATTCTAGTAAATACAAAACCCGTCTAAAATTCATGAAACTTGGCATGCTATCATGGAGTTACATCAACATGTCGTGGTAACAATTTTATCCCATTTGGGGCAGGTTTGGGTATATGCTTCTCACAAACCGGAGCTTCTCACAGCAAGCATGATGGTTTTCGGTAGGAAACGTCCCACCTTTGGGGATGAAACGATATCCATTGCCTCTTATTGCTTTCAATTTTTTCTCGTGTCAACATAGAACAACAGGAGTGTTGTGTGAATTTTTGTGATATTTCGGGGTTCGTTTGGACATTTTTATGCATTAACTTAGTTTGCAATGCATTTGTGTGTATAATTCAAATTCGAACTACATGCACATGCTCCAGTGCATATAAATTGGTTAAAAAAATCAAATATGTGTCCTTGGCTGCATGCTTAGGTCCCATGCAAGAAATGGGAATGAATTTCAAACACCAGGGCACCTTGATTGCCGGCAAAACATTGAGGTGCCTGGTTTTTAAATTCTAGTATATGCAAAATCCGCCTGAAATTCATGAAACTTGGCATGCTATCATGGAGCAGCATCAACATGCCGTGGTAAAACTGTTGTCCCATTTGGGCAGGTTTAGGTATATGGTACTCAGAAACCAGAGCTTCTCACAACAAGCATGATGGTTTTCGGTAGGGAACGTCCCACCTTTGGGGATGAAACGATATCCATTGCCTCTTATTGATTTAAATTCTTTTCTCGTGTCAACATAGAACAACAGGAGTGTTGTGTTTATTTTTGTGATTTTTTGGGGTTCGTTTGGACATTGTTATGTATTAACTGAGTTTGCAATGCATTTATGTGCATAATTCAAATTTGAACTACATGCACATGCTCGAATGCATATAAATTGGTTGAAAAATCAAATCTGTGTCCTTGGCTGCATGCTTAGGTCCCATGCAGGAAATGGGAATGAATTTCAAACACCAGGGCACCGTTGACTGCCGGCAAAACATTGAGATGCCTGGTTTTTAAATTCTAGTATATCCAAAACCCGCCTGAAATTCATGAAACTTGGCATGCTATCATGGAGCGGCATCAGCATGCCGTGGTAAAAAATTTGTCCCATTTGGAACAGGTTTGGGTATATGCTTCTCACAAACCGGAGCTTCTCACAACAAGCATGATGGTTTTTGATAGGAACGTCCCATGTTTGGGGACGAAATGATATCCATTGCCTTTTATTGCTTTCCATTGTTTCCCGTGTCTACATAGAATAACATGAGTGCTGTGTGAATTTTTGTGATTTTTCGGGGTTCGTTTGGACATTTTTATGCATTGACTGAGTTTTCAATGAATTTATGTGCATAATTCAAATTTGAACTACATGCACATGCTCCAGTGCATATAAATTGGTTGTAAAATCAAATATGTGTCCTTGGCTGCATGCTTAGGTCCCATGCAATAAATGGGAATGAATTTCAAACACCAGGGCACCGTTGATTGCCGGCAAAACTTTGAGATGCTTGTTTTTTAGATTCTAGTAAATACAAAACCCGTCTAAAATTCATGAAACTTGGCATGCTATCATGGAGTTACATCAACATGTCGTGGTAACAATTTTATCCCATTTGGGGCAGGTTTGGGTATATGCTTCTCACAAACCGGAGCTTCTCACAGCAAGCATGATGGTTTTCGGTAGAAAACGTCCCACCTTTGGGGATGAAACGATATCCATTGCCTCTTATTGCTTTCAATTTTTTCTCGTGTCAACATAGAACAACAGGAGTGTTGTGTGAATTTTTGTGATATTTCGGGGTTCGTTTGGACATTTTTATGCATTAACTTAGTTTGCAATGCATTTATGTGTATAATTCAAATTCGAACTACATGCACATGCTCCAGTGCATATAAATTGGTTAAAAAATCAAATATGTGTCCTTGGCTGCATGCTTAGGTCCCATGCAATAAATGGGAATGAATTTCAAACACCAGGGCACCTTGATTGCCGGCAAAACATTGAGGTGCCTGGTTTTTAAATTCTAGTATATGCAAAACCCGCCTGAAATTCATGAAACTTGGCATGCTATCATGGAGCAGCATCAACATGCCGTGGTAAAAATGTTGTCCCATTTGGGCAGGTTTAGGTATATGGTACTCAGAAACCAGAGCTTCTCACAACAAGCATGATGGTTTTCGGTAGGGAACGTCCCACCTTTGGGGATGAAACGATATCCATTGCCTCTTATTGATTTAAATTTTTTTCTCGTGTCAACATAGAACAAGAGGAGTGTTGTGTTTATTTTTGTGATTTTTTGGGGTTCGTTTGGACATTGTTATGTATTAACTGAGTTTGCAATGCATTTATGTGCATAATTCAAATTCGAACTACATGCACATGCTCGAATGCATATAAATTGGTTGAAAAATCAAATCTGTGTCCTTGGCTGCATGCTTAGGTCCCATGAAGGAAATGGGAATGAATTTCAAACGCCAGGGCACCGTTGATTGCCGGCAAAACATTGAGATGCCTGGTTTTTAAATTCTAGTATATCCAAAACCCGCCTGAAATTCATGAAACTTGGCATGCTATCATGGAGCGGCATCAGCATGCCGTGGTAAAAAATTTGTCCCATTTGGAGCAGGTTTGGGTATATGCTTCTCACAAGCCGGAGCTTCTCACAACAAGCATGATGGTTTTTGATAGGAACGTCCCATGTTTGGGGACGAAATGATATCCATTGCCTTTTATTGCTTTCAATTTTTTCTCGTGTCAACATAGAACAACAGGAGTGTTGTGTGAATTTTTGTGATTTTTCAGGGTTTGTTTGGACATTCTTATGCATTAACTGAGTTTTCGATGCATTTATGTGCATACTTCAAATTTGAACTACATGCACATGCTCTAGTGCATATAAATTTGTTGTAAAATCAAATGTGTCCTTACGTGCATGCTTAGGTCCCATGCAAGAAATGGGAATGAATTTCAAACACCAGGGCACTGTTGATTGCTGGCAAGACATTGAGATGCCTGGTTTTTAGATTCTAGTAAATCCAAAACCCGTCTAAAATTCATGAAACTTGGCATGCTATCATGGAGTGGCATTAACATGCTGTGGTAACAATTTTGTCCCATTTGGGGCAGGTTTGGGTATATGCTTCTCACAAAACGGAGCTTCTCACAACAAGCATGATGGTTTTCGGTAGGGAACGTCCCACCTTTGGGGACAAAACGATATCCATTGCCTCTTATTGCTTTCAATTTTTTCTCATGTCAACATAGAACAACAGGAGTGTGGTGTGAATTTTTGTGATATTTCGGGGTTCGTTTGGACATTTTTATGCATTAACTGAGTTTGCAATGCCTTTATGAGCATAATTCAAATTTGAACTACATGCACATGCTCCAGTGCCTATAAATTGGTTAAAAACTCAAATCTTGTGTCCTTGGCTGCATGCTTAGGTCCCATGCAAGATATGGGAATGAATTTAAAACACCAGGGCACCGTTGATTACCGGCAAAACATTGAGATGCCTGGTTTTTTAATTCTAGTATATCCAAAACCCGCCTGAAATTCATGAAACTTGGCATGCTATCATGGAGCGGCATCAATATGCCGTGGTAAAAATGTTATCCCATTTGGGGCAGGTTTGGGTATATGCTTCTCACAACAAGAATGATGGTTTTCGGTAGTGAACGTCCCACCTTTGGGGACGAAACAATATCCATTGCCTCTTATTGCTTTCAATTATTTTCTCGTGTCAACAAAGAGGAACATGAGTGTTGTGTGATTTTTTGTAATTTTTCGGGGTTTGTTTGGACATTTTTATGCATTAACTGAGTTTGCAATGCATTTATGTGCATAATTCAAATTTGAACTACATACACATCCTCCAGTGTATATAAATTGGTTGAAAAATCAAATCTGTGTCCTTGGCTGCATGCTTAGGTCCCATGCAAGAAATAGGAATGAGTTTCAAACACTAGTGCACCGTTGATTGCCGGAAAAACATTGAGATGCCTGGTTTTTAAATTCTAGTATATGCAAAACCCGCCTGAAATTCATGAAACTTGGCATGCTATCATGGAGCGGCATTAACATGCCATGGTAAAATTTTTGTCCCATTTGGGGCAGGTTTAGGTATATGGTACTCACAAACCATAGCTTCTCACAACAAGCATGATGGTTTTTGGTAGGGAATGTCCCACCTTTGGGGATGAAACGATATACATTGCCTCTTATTGATTTCAAATTTTTTTTCATGTCAACATAGAACAGCAGGAGTGTTGTGTTTATTTTTGTGATTTTTCGGGGTTCATTTGGACATTATTATGCATTAACTGAGTTTTCAATGCATTTATGTGCATAATTCAAATTTGAACTACATGCACATGCTCCAGTGCATATAAATTGGTTGTAAAATCAAATATGTGTCCTTGGGTGCATGCTTAGGTCCCATGCAAGAAATGGGAATGAATTTCAAACACCAGGGCACCGTTGATTGCCGGCAAAACATTGAGATGCCTGGTTTTTAGATTCTAGTAAATCCAAAACCCGTCTAAAATTCATGTAATTTGGCATGCTATCATGGAGTGGCATCAACATGCCGTGGTAACAATTTTGTCCCATTTGGGGCAGGTTTGGGTATATGCTTCTCACGAGCCGCTGCTTCTCACAACAAGCATGATGGTTTTCGGTAGGGAACGTCCCACCTTTGGGGATGAAACAATATCCATTGCCTCTTATTGTGTAATGCCGTCGATGCGGCTGTTTCTCCCACGTGTCGAAGCATGACTTAGAGGCATAGCCGCATTGAAAGCAATGTCGCAAGTGAGGTAATCTTCACATAACCCATGTAATACATAAGGGAAAGAGATACATAGTTGGCTTACAATCGCCACTTCACACAATACATGAATAAAGCATTACATCATCCATATACAATCAAGGCCCGACTACGGATCCAAAATAAAAGAAGACTACCCCAAATGCTACACAGATCCCCGATCATCCCGACTGGGCTCCACTACTGATCAACTAGAACGAAACAACACAAAGGACAAGATCTTCATCGAGCTCCTCCTTGAGATTGGTTGCGTCGCCTGCTCGGTTCAACGGCATCTGCAAGATGGTTTTGGAAGTATCTGTGAGTCACAGGGACTCAGCAATCTCACACCCTGGCGATCAAGACTATTTAAGCTTATAGGAAGGGTAAAAGGTATGAGGTGGAGCTGCAGCAAGCGACTGGAATATATGGTGGCTAACATACGCAAATGAGAGCGAGAAGAGAAGGCAAAAGCATGGTCGAACAACTATGATCAAGAAGTGATCCTAGAACAACCGACGTCAAGCATTACTCCAACACCGTGTTCACTTCCCGGACTCCGCCGGAAAGAGACCATCACGGTTACACACGCGGTTGATGTATTTTAATTAAGGTCAACTTCAGGTTTTCTACAAGCGGACGTTAACAAATTCCCATCTGCCCATAACCGAGGGCACGGCTTTCGAAAGTTCAAATCCCTGCAGGGGTGTCCCAACTTAGCCCATCACAAGCTCTCACGGACAACGAAGGATATTCCTTCTAGCGAGAAGACCCGATCAGACTCGGAATCTCGGTTACAAGACATCCTCGATAATGGTAAAACAAGTCCAGCAAGACCGCCTGATGCACCGACATCCTGATGGGAGCTGCACATATCTCGTTCTCAGGGCAACACCGGATAAGCAATCCGTACAACTAAAACCATCCCTCGAGTTCCCCCAAGGTGGCGGTGCAAGGGGCTCTAGTTTGGACCAACACTTAGACAAGCATTGGCCGGGGGTTTAAAATAAAGATGACCCTTGGGCTGGCCTAACCCAAGGGAAAAAAGGCTAGGTGGCAAATGGTTAAACCAATGTTGGGCCTTGCTGGAGGAGTTTTATTCAAAGCGAACTGTCAAGGGGTTCCCATTATAACCCAACCGTGTAAGGAACGCAAAATCCGGGAACATAACACCGATATGACGAAAACTAGGGCGGCAAGAGTGGAACAAAACACTAGGCATAAGGCCGAGCCTTCCACCCTTTACCAAATATATAGATGCATTAATTAAATAAGAGATATTGTGATATCCCAACAAGTAAACATGTTCAACAAGGAACAACATCTCCATGTTCCAACAAGGAACAAACTTCAATCTTCACCTGCAACTAACAATGCTATAAGAGGGGCTGAGCAAAGCGGTAACATAGCCAAACAACGGTTTGCTAGGACAAGGTGGGTTAGAGGCTTGGTTCAACAATATGTGAGGCATGACAAGCAAGTGGTAGGTATCGTAGCATAGGCATAGCAAAAGAGCGAGCAACTAAGCAAGCAAAGATAGAAGTGATTTCGAGGGTATGGTCATCTTGCCTGAAATCCCGCAAGGAAGAAGAACGACTCCATGAAGAAGACAAACGGACGTAGTCGAACGGGTCCTCACAATCACGACGTTACTGGAACCAACCCGAAGAAGCAACACCGGAAAGAAGCACACAACATAGTAAACAAACCACACATGAACATGGTATGATATGCGGGATGCGGTATGCGGTGCATATGCATGATTTGGAAAGGAATGATTGAACCTGGCCTCAACTTGAAAATCCAAGAGTGCCACTGGAAAGGTGAGGTGATTTCAGTTGAAATTGATATAAAGATCACCGGAATCGGATGCACGGTTTGGAAATGGCAAACAAAACTAATATGGCACCGGTCTGCGATAAACAGCAAGTAGCCTTCTAAATGCATCAAGATAAATATGCTACAGCACTCAAACATGGCAACAGAATACATGGCAGGGATCCACTCATGATGCTTGACAAAATATGAACACTAATCTACGGCTAATTCACTCAATATCAAGCTCAAACAAGCATGGCAAAAGTGCAAACGGTAACAGGTTACAGACTTAGTGAAATTAACACAAGTCTGGAATTTATCATCAGGTAGCAATCTTTAGAGCATGAAAACTACATGCTACTAGAACTTAACATGCCAAAGCAAGGCATGGAATGAAGCTACTCAAAGCACTTAACAAAAGTCCCTTAGTGACCTTGAGCCAAAAGGGAACAGAAAATACAAATGCAAGCATGTGAACATGGCAAAAACATAAACAGATTCCGACTTAGTGAAAAACTGGAGCATGCAAAACAGTTAACAAGTAGGCATGTTTACGAGCTCAATGCACTCACTACAAAGCATGACAAACTAAGCATACACCCATCAAGAATACATGGCACAGAAGTTAGACATGGCAAGAGCAACATCATAGCATGCACGGATCAATAGCAACATCCTTGGCAAAATCGCTAAACAAGTTAACAATCTGCCAGGAACATTAAATAGCAAAAGTAGAGCTCGATTGACTCAAGATATGGTGCTCCATAAATGCAAACAAATACATGGATGGATAGAGCACCACAATGTTAACAAAACATCCATACTGATCATCCTCAAAAGAGGCACGGATCACTAGGAAACAACATGAACATATGGCATAACAACAAAATCAGGACAAGGACTGTGAAATTCTAAGTCCCTGAAAACAGCAATACCGATTATGCTACTTTGCAAGCTTGTGCTAGTCACCACAAACATCACAAAAATACATGGAAAGCACCTCTGCAAAGATGGCATGGCATATAAAAAACACATGTAGAGCTCAGAATCATAACATGCACACATTAATCATGGCAAAAATGACAAAATGCCATTTGCTGAAACAGATCTGACAAATTACTCACATAGCCCTCTTCCAACAGAATTTCGGGCATCAAGATAAGCTCCAATGAAAATGATGCAATGAGATGAAATGATGCACTCGTCGAGGCGAACATGTTGATATGCTACACGCTCAAAATGGAGCCACGGATGATGAGTTATGATGCAATGAAAATGCCCAAAAATACTGGAATCTAGGGAACTTAGCAGAAATATCACCACCTCGGAGCAAAAGTCAATGGCGGCGTGGGAGACGAGGATGGCCGGAGAAGATGAGGAAGGGGCGGCCGGAGGTCGAGTAAGTCGCCGGAGGAGGCGGATCCGGCCATCCCTAGCCCGGATCTGACCGGAGGAGGCCGGGCGCCCATCGGAGAAGACGGAGGAGCAGAGCGGACGGCGTCGCGGCTCCCGTGCTCCGGCGAGCTCGCTGGAGGTCGGGCGGCGGTTCCGGCGAGCTCGGCGCGGGGGCGCGCGAGGGGCAGCGGGGCTCGGGCACCGCGGAAGACGAGCGGCGCGGCGACCCACAGTGGTGCGGAGGCGGGCCCGGCACGATTGGCGCGCGGTCCGGTCGCCGGAGTAGATCGCCGGCGACGCTGCGAAGGCGGCGGAGCAAGGGCGGTGAGGTGTGAGGCGGCGGCATAGAGGGCGGGCCCGGCGCGGCCTGGTTCGGCCCCGGGGCGGGCCGGACCTGGGCCTCGGGCGGCAGCGGCGATGTGAGGCGCTGGCGGCGGTGACGTGGTGCCTTGCGGTTGGCTCGGGTGGGCGGCGCGCTGAGGTGGCGGCTCCGTATTGGTCCGGGCGACGTGGTGGCGGGGTGGACATGTCCGGCCGACGCGGGAGGAAGTGTTCGGCGACGCGCGGAGGAGTTTTTAGGGTTTCATCTGCGTGAGAATTTCGGAGGGAGACACATATTTATAGGTAGAGGGAGCTAGGAAGCTCCAAATGAGGTGCGGTTTTCGGCCACGCGATCGTGATCGAACGACCGAGATGATGGAGGAGATTTAGGTGGGTTTTTGGGACACTTTGGAAGGGTGTTGGGCTGCAACACACATGAGGCCTTTTCGGTCCCTCGGTTAACCGTTGGAGTATCAAACGAAGTCCAAATGATATGAAACTTGACAGGTGGTGTACCGGTAGTAAACCAAGGCCGCATGACAAGTCTCGGTCCAATCCGAAAACATTTAACACCCGCACACGAAAATAGGTAAAAGGGAACACCGGGTGACATAGGAGCGCCGGATTGCAAAACGGACAACGGGAAAAATGCTCGGATGCATGAGACGAACATGTATGCAAATGAAATGCACATGATGACATGATATGAGATGCATGATACGCAAGCAATGACATGGCAACAACAGCGAATAACTAGAAGACACCTGGCACATCGGTCTCGGGGCGTTACAACACTCCACCACTATGAGAGGATCTCGTCCCGAGATCTAGAATGGCACCGGAGGGAAAAATGGAAGGAAAAGAGAAGAGGTAAAACTAAGTTGATTCTTTGGCCAATGAGTGAAACCAAAGAACCTTGAGAGGTTGAGAAAATTGAAAGAAAGAAAGCAACGGAGAAGAACACAGTTGAAAACACTCCGTTAGTAAAGAGGAACAAGGAAGAAACAACTTTGGGCAGTACTCCGACTGAAAAGAAAAAGAACTGACTAAGAACTTGATAAGATGAGAAGATACTTGATGAAATCACAATACACTGCCTCCGTAACTATTGAATGAATGGAACAAGGGGTAGGAAAAATCTCGGACAGCACTCCGGTTTAAAAGAGATGAAAAACTTGATAAAATGAAAGAGCTTGAGCAAAGGGACACAACACTCCGGTTAAAAGGATAAGCATGAACAAAACATGGTCCTGACAATCCGAGAAGATGGGTGGAGGAGAGCAACATCACAATGCCTCCGGAATGGAAGAATAGAAGATAGATAATTGAAATAGGAGAATTGAGAAGAAAATGCCAACTTCTGCCACAAAAGAGCTTGAAGAGGCATCTTTAGGAGAAGGGTCGAATGGAGTTGTTGGAAAAACCAACAATGAAAGGATAAGCTTATTGTGGGCTTATGGAAGACAACTCAAAATTATGAGGTGAAATTCTGCCACTCACGGAAAAGATTTGATTGGATTGATATGACAAGGAGACGAGAACTATCTCACCGGGAGGACAAAAGAAGAACTTGGATCATTTATAAGCACCATAAATAGCAACAATCCTTAGGGAAGGCTTTAGGTGAAACATAACCCAAGATAACTCCAACGAAGAGGTTGATGGATTTAAAATATCCCATTCTTGTGAAAGAAGAATGATATATTATCACCTCGAATGATACAGAAGAGAGAATAGCACTCCGGATTACAATATGAAGAAAGCCTGAGCTCCTTAGAAAAGAATCTCAAAGAACACTTCGAGAAGGAATATAAATCCTTGATGAACCATCATGTAGAACCTTCATGAAGAACTCCGGTAAACAAAAGAATTACGAAAATAAAGAGAAGTTGGAAACACAAGGTGAAACCTTGTAATGATTTAGATGTATCTCCGAGATGATATAATTGCGAGAGCTTGGAACTCCGAAAAGAAAGATGGGCTATTGAAACCAAGAATTTGATGAGCCTCCAGAATAGGGAATTGAGTTCACTCGATGAAACAAGAATAAGAATTACATTATGCTTATCCTTCACCAATTAGATTGATGACGAGCAAACGGATTTGGCAAACTACTTATTCCCGTAGAAAGGATTAAGGGTGATATAGTGCAAACTTGATAAGGTCTTCAACGAACCACCGTAAGGATTGAAAACAATGAATAAATTGATATGATAATGAATGACGAGAACTCTTGAAGGAACCACCGTAAGAATTGAAAAAGAACGATTAAAACATGAAGAAACACCGGGAAGAATTAGCAATTAAACGAAGATGCTTGAGAGAATATAGACCCATGAGAACGAAAAGATTACGAGCTGATTAGAGAATCCTTGATTTAGACACCGGTATGATTTAGAGTATGAGAGCTGAAAGCTGGAATGAATAAATCATAGATGATGGGCTCCGGATAATCAAACTGAACAGAATCTTGACTTGCTCCGGATGGGTGAAAAGAAATTCTCACAACCAAAACAATTATGGGAGGGTGGCAGAGATTGGTGCAATATTTAAAAGAAACTCTTCTTTGGTCTTGAAAATCTGAGAATGACGATGAGCAACACCACCAAATTGTTGAGATACTCCGGGATAAAAAATGGAAAGGTTGAACCAAGGATGAAAAGAATTTGGAAGATCTTGGAGAAAGACATTTGACTGATGATAAATCATTCTTACGTCAAACTTTAGAAAAGAATTTAAAGGATAGCTCCAGGAAAATAAGAAGAGTCAGGTAAGATCCCGGGAAAAGACATGTGGGTTAGGGACCACTTAAAAGAAACACCGTTGAAATGATTTAAAAGAGAGAATTGCACCAGTTGAATTAAATGACTTGAATGAGATAACATCCTTGAAAGAGCTTGAACGAATGTAGAGTGGAGACACGAATCTTCGAGATAAATTGAGCACTCCAGAATAAATGAATAGCGAGAGGTGAATGATTAAGAATTGCACCGACATGAGAAAGCATTGAAACCAGGAAAGGATATGATCAACAAAGCTTGACTTGAAAGCACCGGAGATGAAAAGAATGAAGAATGATGAACTTGACGCTCTGTTAGAATCTTCATGGGCATCACTGGTAAGAACATTGACGGAAAAGGAATGGAGAGGCTTCCCATCAATAAAAGGATACTTGACTAAGAAATCTGAGTCCCTGAAGAAAAAGGGGTGGGAGGGTGGGAAAAACAAAGGCAACTTGGAGACGGATGAAACAAACACCGTTGAGAAGAACTGATAATAGATCTTGCGGACGTTGAAATGGTCGGAACCACTTGAAGAGAAAACACGCCGGTGAAAAGGATTGACATGAGAAACTCGATGGTCGAGAAGGATTAGTATTCACATAGGAGTGTGAGAACACCGCTTGGGGAAGGTATGGAATCAACATTTTGACATTGAAGCAACTGGAATACCACAACTCAAAACAAAACAAAGGATTGGCTTGCAGAATAAGCCGGAACAAACATATGATAGAGATTTCGTCCGAAGTTTTTGTGGTGGGGCCTACACGGGCTCGATCTTACAGCACCATCATGTACAAGGCAGTGCACATGACATACGAAGCGTCCCCGAGTCGGCATAGCCAAGGACTCTTTAAGACACAACGAGACCACTATAAAACCAACCGTGAATAGGCGGACCACTAGACGTCGCACCCCAATTTCATATCATACATCTGTCGGAAAGATATCCTACGAGCTACTTGAATTCCCATTGATAAACTCCCGATACTTTTCGGTTATGCAATCGGGTGTTGGGGATACAGGGGAAGCATAATATCGCACCCAAACTAACAAATCCTACATCAGCTGTATCCATCCTTCAACACATAACCAAGAAACCTTCGGAAATCGTCTACCTCAACCTTTGAAAAAGCATCCGTTATATGAGTTAGGGCGATACTCCCGAACTCCCGCCCAGTACTGGGTGGCGTCGAGGTTATCTCACCAACAATTGCATAAAAGAGATTTTTGATGTCAGCGAAACTAGTCTCAGGTATTCCAGAACTGCAACAATAAAATTGTGACGACAACACCTCGGAGCTCAACTCCCCGGGACACTGCCACAACCCCTAAATGTCAGGAGGCACCAAGAACAATGTTCTCGTCACAAATCCATCGGAAGGATTCCAAGATACCCACGTGATCCTAATTTTTTTAGTGAAATCTGAGAAGAGAAGAGTCAAAACTCTACGTCAGGATGCCTCACCAGAGCGATGAAGGGACTGGGGAGTAAAAAGAATTCCTAACTCTCCGATATAAATAATTCCTAAATGACTCAAAAACATTTTTCTAGACTCAACAACACCGACGATTCGATCAAGCAGGGGGCTCCTAAGGTTGGGGAAGGCTCTGATACCAACTTGTAACACCCTCGATGCGGCTATATCTCCCACATGTCGAAGCACGACTTAGAGGCATAACCGCATTGAAAGCAATGTCACAAGTGAGGTAATCTTCACACAACCCATGTAATACATAAGGGAAAGAGATACATAGTTGGCTTACAATCGTCACTTCACACAATACATGAATAAAGCATTACATCATCCAGATACAATCAAGGCCCGAGTACGGAGCCAAAATAAAACAAGACTACCCCAAATGCTACACAGATCCCCGATCGTCCTGACAGGGCTCCACTACTGATCAACTAGAACGAAACAACACAAAGGACAAGATCTTCATCGAGCTCCTCCTTGAGCTTGGTTGTGTCACCTGCTCGGTTCAACGGCACCTGCAAGCTGGTTTTGGAAGTATCTGTGAGTCACGGGGACTCAACAATCTCACACCCTCGCGATCAAGACTATTTAAGCTTATAGGAAGGGTAAAAGGTATGAGGTGGAGCTGCAGCAAGCGACTAGCATATATGGTGGCTAACATATGCAAATGAGAGCGAGAAGAGAAGGCAAAAGCACGGTCGAACAACTATGATCAAGAAGTGATCCTAGAACAACCTAAGTAAAGCATTACTCCAACATCGTGTTCACTTCCCGGACTCCGCCGGAAAGAGACCATCACGGTTACACACGCGGTTGATGTATTTTAATTAAGGTCAACTTCAGGTTTTCTAAAACCGGGCGTTAACAAATTCCCATCTGCCCATAACCGAGGGCACAGCTTTTGAAAGTTCAAATCCCTGCAGGGGTGTCCCAACTTAGCCCATCACAAGCTCTTACGGTCAACGAAGGATATTCCTTCTAGTGGGAAGACCCGATCAGACTTAGAATCTTGGTTACAAGACATCCTCGACAATGGTAAAACAAGTCCAGCAAGAACGCCCGATGCGCCAACATCCTGATGGGAGCTGCACCTATCTCGTTCTCAGGGCAACACCGGATAAGCAATCCATACAACTAAAACCAGCCCTCGAGTTTCCCCGAGGAGACGCTACAAGGGGCTCTAGTTTGGACCAACACTTAGACAAGCATTGGCCCGGGGGTTTAAAATAAAAATGACCATTGCGCTGGCCTAACCCAAGGAAAAAAGGCTAGGTGGCAAATGGTAAAACCAATGTTGGGCCTTGCTGGAGGAGTTTTATTCAAAGCGAACTGTCAAGGGGTTCCCATTATAACCCAACCGCGTAAGGAACGCAAAATCCGGGAACATAACACCGGTATGACGGAAACTAGGGCGGCAAGAGAGGAACAAAACACCAGGCATAAGGCCGAGCCTTCCACCCTTTACCAAATATATAGATGCATTAATTAAATAAGAGATATTGTGATATCCCAACAAGTAAACATGTTCCAACAAGTAACAACATCTCCATGTTCCAACAAGGAACAAACTTCAATCTTCACCTGCAACTAACAATGCTATAAGAGGGGCTGAGCAAAGCGGTAACATAGCCAAACAACGGTTTGCTAGGACAAGGTGGATTAGAGGCTTGGTTCAACAAAATGTGACGCATGATAAGCAAGTGGTTGTTATCGCAGCATAGGCATAGCAAAAGAGCGAGCAACTAAGCAAACAAAGATAGAAGTGATTTTGAGGGTATGGTCATCTTGCCTGAAATCCCGCAAGGAAGAAGAACGACTCCATGAAGAAGACAAACGGACGTAGTCGAACGGGTCGTCACAATCACGACGTTACCAGAAACAACCCGAAGAAGCAACACCGGAAAGAAGCACACAACATAGTAAACAAACCACACATGAACATGGTATGATATGCGGAATGCGGTATGCGGCGCATATGCACGATTTGGAAAGGAATGATTGAACTTGGCCTCAACATGGAAATCCAAGAGTGCCACTGGAAAGGTGAGGTGATTCCAGTTGAAATCGATATAAAGATCACCGGAATCAGATGCACGGTTTGGAAATGGCAAGCAAAACTAATATGGCACAGGTCTGCGATAAACAGCAAGTACCCTTCTAAATGCATCAAGATAAATATGCTACAGCACTCAAACATGGCAACAAAATACATGGCAGGGATCCACTCATGATGCTTGACAAAATATGAACACTGATCTATGGCTAATTCACTCAATATCAAGCTCAAACAAGCATGGCAGAAGTGCAAACGTTAACAGGTTACAGACTTAGTGAAATTAACACAAGTCTGGAATTTATCATCAGGTAGCAATATTTAGAGCATGAAAACCACATGCTAATGGAACTTAACATGGCAAAGCAAGGCATGGCATGAAGCTACTCAAAGCACTTAACAAAAGTCCCTTAGTGACCTTGAGCCAAAAGGGATCAGAAAATACAAATACAAGCATGTGAACATGGCAAAAACATAAACAGATTCAGACTTAGTGAAAAACTGGAGCATGCAAAACAGTTAACAAGTAGGCATGTTTACGAGCTCGATGCACTCAATACAAAGCATGGCATGACAAAATAAGCATACACCCATCAAGAAGACATGGAATAGAAGCTAGACATGGCAATAACCACATCATAGCATGCACGGATCAATAGCAACATCCTCGGCAAAATCGCTAAACAAGTTAACAATCTGCCAGGAACATTAAATAGCAAAAGTAGAGCTTGATTGACTCAAGATAGGGTGCTCCATAAATGCAAACAAATACATGGATGGATAGAGCACCACAATGTTAACAAAACCTCCTAACTGATCATCCTCAAAAGAGGCATGGATCACTAGGAAACAACATGAACATATGGCATAACAACAAAATCAGGACAAGGACTTGGTGAAATTCTAAGTCCCTGAAAACAGAAATACCGATTACCCTACTTTGCAAGCTTGTGCTAGTCACCACAAACATCAGAAAAATACATGGCAAGCACCCCTGTAAAGATGGCATGGCATATAACAAGACACATGTAGAGCTCAGGACCATAGCATGCACACATTAGTCATGGCAAAAATGACAAAATGCCATTTGCTGAAACAGATCTGACAAATTACTCACATAGCCCTCTTCCAACAGTATTTCGGGCATCAAGATGAGCTCAAATGAAAATGATGCAATGAGATGAAATGATGCACTCGTTGAGACAAACATTTTGATATGCTACATGCTGAAAACGGAGCCACGGATGATGAGTTATGATGCGATGAAAATGGTCAAAAATACTGGAATCTGGGGAACTTAGCAGAAATATCACAACCTCGGAGCAAAAGTCAACGGCGGCTTGGGAGACGAGGATGGCCGGAGAAGATGAGGAAGGGGCGGCCGGAGGTCGAGGAAGTCACCGGAGGAGGCAGATCCGGCCATCCCGAGCCCGGATCTGACTGGAGGAGGCCGGGCACCCATCGAAGAAGACGGAGGAGCAGAGCGGACGGCGTCGCGGCTCCCGTGCTCCGGCGAGCTCGCTGGAGGTCGGGCGGCGGTTCCGGCGAACTCCTGGTGCCGGCGAGCACGGCGCGGGGGCGCGCGAGGGGTAGCGGGGCTCGGGCACCGCGGAAGACAAGCGGCGCGGTGACCCGCGGTGGTGCGGAGGCGGGCCCGGCACGGTTGGCGCACGGTCCGGTCGCCGGAGTAGATCGCCGGCGATGGCGCGAAGGCGGCGGAGCAAGGGCGGCGAGGCGCGAGGCGGCGGCACGGAGGGTGGGGCCGGCGCGGCCCTGTTCGTTCCTGGGGCGGGCCGCATCTAGGCCCCGGGCGGCGGCGGCGATGTGGGGTGCTGGCGGCGGTGACGTGGCACCCTGCGGTTGGCTCGGGCGGGCGGCGCGCTAAGGTGGCGTCTCTGGATTGGTCCGGGCGACGTCGCGGCGGGGTGGACATGTCCGTCCGGCACGGGAGGAAGTGCTCGACGACACGCGGAGGAGTTTTTAGGGTTTCATCTGCGCGAGAATTTCGGAGGGAGACACATATTTATTGGTAGAGGGAGCTAGGAAGCTCCAAATGAGGTGCGATTTTCAGCCACGCAATCGTGATCGAACGACCGAGATGATGGAGGAGGTTTAGGTGGGTTTTTGGGACACTTTGGAAGGGTGTTGGGCTGCAACACACACGAGGCCTTTTCGATCCCTCGGTTAACCGTTGGAGTATCAAACGAAGTCCAAATGATACGAAACTTGACAGGCGGTCTACCTGTAGTAAACCAATGCCGCATGAGAAGTCTCGGTACAATCCGAAAACGTTTAACACCCGCACACGAAAAGAGGTAAAAGGGAACACCAGGTGACATAGGAGCGCCGGATTGCAAAACGGACAACGGGAAAATGCTCGAATGCATGAGACGAACATGTATGCAAATGAAATGCACATGATGACATGATATGAGATGCATGACACGCAAGCAATGACATGGCAACAACAGCGAATAACTAGAAGACACTTGGCACATCGGTCTCGAGGCGTTACATATTGCTTTCAATTTACTCGTGTTAACATAGAACAACATGAGTGTTGTGTGAATTTGTGTGATATTTCAGGGTTCGTTTGGACATTTTTATGCATTAACTGACTTCGCAATGCATTTATGTGCATAATTCAAATTTGAACTACATGCACCTGCTCAAGTGCATATAAATTGGTTAAAAATCAAATTTGTGTCCTTGGCTGCATGCTTACGTCCCACGCAAGAAATGGGAATGAGTTTAAAACACCAGGGCACCATTGATTGCCGGCAAAACATTGAGATGCCTGGTTTTTAAATTCTAGTATAACCAAAACCCGCCTGAAATTCATCAAACTTGCATGCTATCATGGAGCGGCATCAACATGTCGTGGTAAAATTTTTGTCACATTTGGGGCAGGTTTGGGTATATGCTTCCTAGAAACCGGAGCATCTCACAACAAGCATGATGGTTTTCGGTAAGGAACGTCCCACCTTTGGGGACGAAATGATATAGATTGCCTTTTATTGCTTTCAATTTTTTCTCGTGTCAACATAGAACAACAGGAGTGTTGTGTGAATTTTTGTGAGTTTTCGAGGTTCGTTTGGACATTTTTATGCATTAACTAAGTTCGCAATGCATTTCTGTGCATAATTCAAATTCGAACTACATGCACATGCTCCAGTGCATATAAATTGGTTGAAAAATCAAATCTGTGTCCTTGGCTGCATGCTTAGGTCCCATGCAAGAAATGGGAATGAATTTAAAACACCAGGGCACCGTTGATTGCCGGCAAAACATTGAGATGCCTGGTTTTTAAATTCTAGTATATCCAAAACCCGCCTGATATTCATGAAACTTGGCCTGCTATCATGGAGCGGCATCAACATGCCATGGTAAAAATTTTGTGCCATTTGGGGCAGGTTTGGGGATATGCTTATCACAAACCGGAGCTTCTCACAACAAGCATGATGGTTTTTAGTAGGGAATGTCCCACCTTTGGGGATGAAACGATATCCATCGCCACTTATTGATTTCAATTTTTTTCTCGTGTCAACATAGGAGAACAGGAGTGTTGTGTTTATTTTTGTGATTTTTCAGAGTTTGTTTGGACATTTTTATGCATTAACTGAGTTTTCAATGCATTTATGTGCATAATTCAAATTTGAACTACATGCACATGCTCCAGTGCATATAAATTGGTTGAAAAATTAGATATGTGTCCTTGGGTGCATGCTTAGGTCCCATGCAAGAAATGGGAATGAATTTTAAACACGAGGGCACCGTTGATTGCCGGCAAAACATTGAGATGCCTGCTATTTAAATTCTAGTATATCCAAAACCCGCCTGAAATTCATGAAACTTGGCATGCTATCATGGAGCGGCATCAACATGTCGTGGTAGCAATTTTGTCCCATTTGGGCAGGTTTGGGTATACGCTTCTCACAAACCGTAGCTTCTCACAACAAGCATGATGGTTTTCGGTAGGGAACGTCCCACCTTTGCGAATGAAACAATATCCATTGCCTTTTATTGCTTTCAATTTTTTCTCGTGTCAACATAAAACAACAGGAGTGTTGTCTGAATTTTTGAGATTTTTCAGGGTTCGTTTGGACATTTTTATGCATTAACTGACTTTTCAATGCATTTATGTGGATAATTCAAATTTCAAGTACATGCACATGCTCCAGTGCACATAAATTGGTTGTAAAATCAAATATGTGTCCTTGGGTGCATGCTCAGGTCCCATGCAAGAAATGGGAATGAATTTCAAACACCAAGGCACCGTTGATTGCCAGCATAACATTGAGATGCCTAGTTTTTAGGTTCTAGTAAATCCAAAACCCGCCTGAAATTCATGAAACTTGGCATGCTATCATGGAGCGGCATCAACATGCGGTGGCAACAATTTTGTCCCATTTGGGGCAGGTTTGGGTATATGCTTCTCACAAACCAGAGCTTCTCACAACAAGCATGATGGTTTTCGGTAGGGAACGTCCCACCTTTGGGGACAAAACGATATCCATTGCCTCTTATTGCTTTCAATTCTTTCTCGTGTGAACATAGAATAAAAGGAGTGTTGTGTGATTTTTTATGATTTTCGGGTTTCGTTTGGGCATTTTTATGCATTAGCTCAGTTTGCAATGCATTTATGTGCACAATTCAAATTCGAACTACAACCACATGCTCTAGTGCATATAAATTGGTTGAAAAATCAAATTTGTGTCCTTGGTTGCATGCTTAGGTCCCATGCAAGAAATGGGAATGAATTGCAAACACCAGGGTACCGCTGATTGCCGGCAAAACATTGAGATGCCTGGTTTTTAAGTTCTAGTAAATCTAAAAGCCGTCTGAAATTCATGAAACTTGGCATGCTATTATGGAGCGGCATCAACATGCTGTGGTAACAATTTTGTCCCATTTGGGGCAGGTTTGGGTATATGATTCTCACCAACCGGAGCTTCTCACAACAAGCATGATAGTCTTCGGTAGGGAACGTCCCACCTTTGGGGACGAAACGATATCCATTGCCTCTTATTGCTTTCATTTTTTTTCTCGTGACAACATAGAACAACAGGAGTGTTGTGTTTACTTTTGTGAGTTTTCGAGGTTCGTTTGGACATTTTTATGCATTAACTAAGTTCGCAATGCATTTATGTGCATAATTCAAATTCAAACTGCATGCACATGCTCCAGTGCATATAAATTGGTTGAAAAATCAAATCTGTGTCCTTGGCTCCATGCTTAGGTCCCATGAAAGAAATGGGAATGAATTTAAAACACCAGGGCACCGTTGATTGCCGGCAAAACATTGAGTTGCCTGGTTTTTAAATTCTAGTATAACCAAAACCCGCCTGAAATTCATGAAACTTGGCATGCTATCATGGAGCGGCATCAACATGTCGTGGTAAATTTTTTGTCCCATTTGGGGCAGGTTTGGGTATATGCTTCCTAGAAACAGGAGCTTCTCACAACAAGCATGATGGTTTTCGGTAAGGAACGTCCCACCTTTGGGGATGAAATGATATAGATTGCCTTTTATTGCTTTCAATTTTTTCTCGTGTCAACATAGAACAACAGGAGTGTTGTGTGAATTTTTGTGATTTTTTTCGGGTTCGTTTGGACATTTTTATGCATTAACTGAGTTTTCAATGTATTTATGTGCATAATGCAAATTTGAACTACATTCACATGCTCCAGTGCATAAAGATTGGTTGTAAAATCAAATATGTGTCCTTGGGTGCATGCTTAGGTCCCATGCAAGAAATGGGAATGAATTTCAAACACCAGGGCAGCATTGATTGCCGGCAAAACATTGAGATGCCTGGTTTTTAGATTCTAGTAAATCCAAAACCCGTCTAAAATTCATGAAACTTGGCATGCTATCATGGAGCGGCATCAACATGCCGTGGTAACAATTTTTTCCCATTTGGGGCAGGTTTGTGTATATGCTTCTCACAAACCGGAGCTTCGCACAACAAGCATGATGGTTTTAGGTAGGGAACGTCCCACCTTTGGGGACGAAACGATATCCATTGCCTCTTATTGATTTCAATTTTTTTATCATGTCAACATAGAACAACATGAGTGTTCTATGAATTTTTGTGATTTTTCGGGGTTCGTTTGGACATTTTTATGCATTAACTGTCAAAGCATTTATGAGCGTAATTCAAATTAGAACTACATGCACATGCTCCAGTGCATATAAATTGGTCGAAAAATCAAATTTGTGTCCTTGGCTGCATGCTTAGGTCCCATGCAAGAAATGGGAATGAATTTCAAACACCAAGGCACCGTTGATTGCCGACAAACATTGAGATGCCTGGTTTTTAGATTCTAGTAAAACCAAAACCTGTCTAAAATTCATGAAACTTGGCATGCTATCATGGAGCGGCATCAACATGCCGTGGTAACAATTTTGTCCCATTTGGGGCAGGTTCGGGTATATGCTTCTCACAAATCGGAGCTTCTCACAACAAGCATGATGGTTTTCGGTAGGGAACGTCCCACCTTTGGGGACGAAATGATAACCATTGCCTCTTATTGCTTTCAATTTTTTTTTCTTGTGTCAACATAGAATAACATGAGTGTTGTGTGAATTTTTGTGATTTTTCGGGGTTCATTTGGACATTTTTATGCATTAACTGAGTTTGCAATGCATTTATGTGCATAATTCAAATTCAAACTACATGCAAATGCTCCAGTGCATCTAAATTGGTTGAAAAATCAAATCTCTGTCCTTGGCTACATGCTATCATGGAGCGGCATCAGCATGCCGTGGAAATTTTTTTGTCCCATTCGGGGCAAGTTTGGGGACATGCTTCTCACAAACCGGAGCTTCTCACAACAAGCATGATGGTTTTCGGTAGGGAACGTCCCACCTTTGGGGATGAAACGATATCCATCGCCTCTTATTGATTTCAATTTTTTTCTCCTGTCAACATAGAACAACAGGAGTGCTGTGTGAATGTTTGTGATTTTTCGTGGTTCAATTGGTCATTTTTATGCATTAACTGAGTTTTCAATGCATTTATGTGCATAATGCAAATTTGAACTACATGCACATGCTCCAGTGCATATAAATTGGTTGTGAAATCAAATCTGTGTCCTTGGGTGCATGCTTAGGTCCCATGCAAGAAATAGGACTGAATTTCAAACACTAGGGCACCGTTGATTGCTGGCAAAACATTGAGATGCCTAGTTTTTAGATTCTAGTAAATCCAAAACCCGCCTAAATTTCATGAAACTTGGCATGCTATCATGGAGCAGCATCAACATGTCGTGGTAACAATGTTTTCCCATTTGGGGCAGGTTTGGGTATATGCTTCTCACAAACCGGAGCTTCTCACAACAATCATGATGGTTTTAGGTAGGGAATGTCCCACCTTTGGGGACAAAACGATATCCATTTCCTCTTATTGCTTTCAATTTTTTCTTATGTCAACATAGAATGACATGAGTGTTGTGTGATTTTTTGTGATTTTTCGGGGTTCGTTTGGACATTTTATGCACTAACTGTCAAAGCATTTATAAGAATAATTCAAATTAGAACTACATGCACATGCTCCAGTGCATATAAATTGGTTAAAAAATCAAATGTGTGTCCTTGGCTGCACGCTTAGGTCCCATGCAAGAAATTGGAATGAATTTCAAACACCAAGGCACCGTTGATTGCCGGCAAAACATTGAGATGCCTGGTTCTTAGATTCTAGTAAAACCAAAACCTGTCTAAAATTCATGAAACTTGGCATGCTATCATGGAGCGGCATCAACATGCCGTGGTAACAATTTTGTCCCATTTGGGGCATATTTGGGTATATGCTTCTAACAAACCGGAGCTTCTCACAACAAGCATGATGGTTTTCGGTAGGTAACGTCCCACCTTTGGGGACGAAATGATATCCATTGCCTCTTATTGCTTTCAATTTTTTTCGTGTCAACATAGAATAACAGGAGTGTTGTGTGAATTTTTGTGATTTTTCGGGGTTCTTTTGGACATTTTTATGCATTAACTGAGTTTTCAATGCATTTTTGTGCATAATTCAAATTCGAACTACATGCACATGCTCCAGTGCATATAAATTGGTTGAAAAATCAAATATGTGTCCTGACTGCATGCTTAGGTCCCATGCAAGAAATGGGAATGAATTTCAAACACCAGGGCACCGTTGATTGCCATCAAAACATTGAGATGCTTGGTTTTTAATTTCTAGTATATCCAAAACCCGCCTGAAATTCATGAAACTTGGCATGCTATCATGGAGCGGCATCAGCATGCCGTGGTAAAAATTTGTCCCATTTGGGGCAGGTTTGGGGATATGCTGCTCACAAACTGGAGCTTCTCACAGCAAGCATGATGGTTCTCGGTATGGAACGTCCCGCCTTTGGGGACAAAACGATATCCATTGCTTATTATTTTTGTGATTTTTCGGGGTTCGTTTGGACACTTTTATGCATTAACTGAGTTTTAATTGCATTTATGTGCATAATTCAAATATGAACTATATGCTCATGCTCCAGTTCATATAAATTGGTTGAAAAATGAAATCTGTGTCCTTGGGTGCATGCTTAGGTCCCATGCACGAAATAGGAATTAATTTCAAACACCAGGGCACCGTTGATTGCCGGCAAAACATTGAGATGCCTAGTTTTTAAATTCTAGTAAATCCAAAACCCGTCTGAAATTCATGAAACTTGGAATGCTTTCGTGGAGCGGCATCGACATGCCATGGTAAAAAATTTGTCCTATTTGGGGTAGGTTTGCGTATATGCTTCTTAGAAATCGGAGCTTCTCACAACAAGCATGATGGTTTTTGGTATGGAACACCCACCTTTGGGGATGAAACGATATCCATTGCCTTTTATTGCTTTCAATTTTTTCTCGTGTCAACATAGAACAACAGAAGTGTTGTGTGATTTTTTGTGATTTTTCGAGGTTCGTTTGGACATTTTTATGCATTAACTGAGATTTCAATGCATTTATGTGCATAATTCGAATTTGAACTACATGCACATGCTCCAGTGCATATAAATTGGTTGTAAAATCAAATATATATGTCCTTGGGTGCATGCATAGGTCCCATGCAAGAAATGGGAATGAATTTCAAACACCAGGGCATCGTTGATTGCCGGCAAAACATTGAGATGCCTGGTTTTTAGATTCTAGTAAATCCGAAACCCGTCTAAAATTCAAGAAACTTGGCATGCTATCATGGAGCAGCATCAACATGCCGTGGTAACAATTTTGTCCCATTTGGGGCAGGTTTGGGTATATGCTTCTCACAAGCCGGAGCTTCTCACAATAAGCATGATGGTTTTCGGTAGGGAACGTCCAACCTTTGGGGACGAAACGATATCCATTGCCTCTTATTGCTTTCAACCTTTTTCTCGTGTCAACATAGAACAACAGGAGTGTCGTCTGAATTTTTGTGATTTTTCAGGGTTCTTTTGCACATTTTTATGCATTAACTGAGTTTTCAATGCATTTATGTGCATAATTCAAATTTGAACTACATGCACGTCTTCCAGTGCATATAAATTGGTTGAAAAATCAAATATGTTTCCTTGGCTGCATGCTTAGGTCCCATGCAAGAAATGGGAATGAATTTCAAACACCAGGGCACCGTTGATTGCCGGCAAAAAATTGAGATGCCTGATTTTTAAATTCTAGTATATCCAAAACCTGCCTGAAATTCATGAAACTTGGCATGCTATCATGGAGCGGCATCAACATGCCGTGGTAAAAATTTTGTCCCATTTCGGGCATGTTTGGGTATATGCTTCTCACGAACCATAGCTTCTCACAACAAGCATGATGGTTTTCGCTAGGGAACGTCCCACCTTTGGGAATGAAACGATATCCATTGCCTCTTATTTATTTTAATTTTTTTCTCGTGTCAACATAGAACAACAAGAGTGTTGTGTTTATTTTTGTGATCTTTCGTGTTTCGTTTGGTCATTTTTATGCATTAACCGAGTTTTCAATGCATTTATGTGCATAATGCAAATTTGAACTACATGCACATGCTCCAGTGCATATAAGTTGGTTGTAAAATCAAATATGTGTCCTTGGGTGCAGGCTTAGGTCCCATGCAAGAAATGGGAATGAATTTCAAACACTAGGGCACCGTTGATTGCCAGCAAAACATTGAGATGCCTGGTTTTTAAATTCTACTATATCCAAAACCCACCTGATATTCATGAAACTTGGCATGCTATCATGGAGCGGCATCAACATGCCGTGGTAAAAATTTTGTCCCATTTGGATTAGGTTTGGGTATATGCTTCTCACAAACCGTAGCTTCTCACAAAAAGCATGATGGTTTTCGGTAGGGAACGTCCCACCTTTGGGGATGAAACGATATCCATTGCCTCTTATTGATTTCAATATTTTTCTCACGTCAACATAGAACAACAAGAGTGTTGTGTTTATTTTTGTGATTTTTCTTGGTTCGTTTGGAAATTTTTATGCATTAACTAAGTTTTCAATGCATTTGTGTGCATAATTCAAATTTGAACTACATGCACATGCTCCATTGCATATAAATTGGTTGAAAAATCAAATCTGGGTCCTTGGGTGCATGCTTACGTCCCATGCAAGAAATGGGAATGAATTTCAAACACCAGGGCACCATTGATTGCCGGCAAAACATTGAGATGCCTGGTTTTTAAATTCTACTATATCCAAAACCCTCCTGATATTCATGAAACTTGGCATGCTATCATGGAGCAGCATCAACATGCCATGGTAAAAAATTTGTCCCTTTGGGGCAGGTTTGGGTATATGCTTCTCACAAACCGTAGCTTCTCACAAAAAGCATGATGGTTTTCGGTAGGGAACGTCCCATCTTTGGGGATGAAACGATATCCATTGCCTCTTATTGATTTCAATATTTTTCTCACGTCAACATAGAACAACAAGAGTGTTGTGTTTATTTTTGTGATTTTTCTTGGTTCGTTTGGAAATTTTTATGCATTAACTGAGTTTTCAATGCATTTATGTGCATAATTCAAATTTGAACTACATGAACATGCTCCATTGCATATAAATTGGTTGAAAAATCAAATCTGTGTCCTTGGGTGCATGCTTAGGTCCCATGCAAGAAATAGGAACAACTTTCAAACACCAGGGCACCGTTGATTGCCGGAAAACATTGAGATGCCTGGTTTTTAAATTCTAGTAAATCCAAAACCCGTCTGAAATTCATAAAACTTGGCATGCTATCATGGAGCGGCATCGACATGCCATGGTAGAAAATTTGTCCCATTTGGGGCAGGTTTGGGTATATGCTTCTCAGAAACCGGAGCTTCTCACAACAAGCATGATGGTTTTCGGTATGGAACGCCCACCTTTGGGGACGAAACGATATCCATTGCCTTTTATTGCTTTCAATTTTTTCTCGTGTCAACATAGAACAATAGGAGTGTTGTGTGAATTTTTGTCATTTTTGGAGGTTCGTTTGGACATTTTTATGCATTAACTGAGTTTTCAATGCATTTATGTGCATAATTCAAATTTGAACTACATGCACATGCTCCAATGCATATAAATTGGTTGTAAAATCAAATATGTGTCCTTGGGTGCATGCTTAGGTCCCATGCAAGAAATGGGAATGAATTTCAAACACCAGGGCACCGTTGATTGCCGGCAAAACATTGAGATGCCTGGGTTTTAGATTCTAGTAAATCCAAAACCCGTCTAAAATTCATGAAACTTGGCATGCTAACATGGAGCGGCATCAACATGCTGTGGTAACAATTTTGTCCCATTTGGGGCAGGTGTGGGTATATGGTTCTGACAAACCGGAGCTTCTCACAATAAGCATGATGGTTTTCGGTAGGGAACGTCCCACCTTTGGGGGGACCAAACGATATCCATTGCCTCTTATTGCTTTCGACTTTTTTCTCGTGTCAACATAGAACAACAGGAGTGTTGTGTGAATTTTTGTGATTTTTCGGGGTTCGTTTGCACATTTTTATGCATTAACTGAGTTTTCAATGCATTTATGTGCATAATTCAAATTTGAACGACATGCACTTGCTCCAATTTATATAAATTGGTTGAAAAATCAAATATGTGTCCTTGGATGCATGCTTAGGTCCAATGCAAGAAATGGGAATGAATTTCAAACACCTAGGCGCCGTTGATTGCCGGCAAAACATTGAGATGCCTGGTTTTTAAATTCTAGTATATCCAAAACCCGCCTGAAGTTCATGAAACTTGGCATGCTATCATGGAGCAGCATCAACATGCCATGGTAAAAAATTTATCCCATTTGGGGCAGGTTTGGGTATATGCTTTCTACGAACCGTAGCTTCTCACAACAAGCATGATAGTTTTCGGTAGGGAACGTCCCACCTTTAGGAATGAAACGATATCCATTGCCTCTTATTTATTTCAATTATTTTCTCGTGTCTACATAGAACAACATGAGTGTTGTGTTCTTTTTTTGTGATTTTTCGGGGTTCGTTTGGTCATTTTTATGCATTAACTGAGTTTTCAATGCATTTATGTACATAATTCAAATTTGAACTACATGCACATGCTCCAGTGCATATAAATTGGTTGAAAAATCAAATATGTGTCCTTGGCTGCATGCTTAGGTCCCATGCAAGAAATTGGAATGAATTTGAAACACCAGGGCACCGTTGATTGCCGGCAAAACATTGAGATGCCTGGTTTTTAAATTCTAGTATATCCAAAACCCGCCTGAAATTCATGAAACTTGGCATGCTATCATGGAGCAGCATCAACATGCCGTGGTAAAAAATTTATCCCATTTGGGGCAGGTTTGGGCATATGCTTCTCAGGAACCGGAGCTTCTCACAACAAGCATGATGGTTTTCGGTAGGGAACGTCCCGCCTTTGGGGATGAAACGACATCCATCGCCTCTTATTGATTTCAATTTTTTTTCTCATGTCAACATAGAACAACAGGAGTGTTGGGTGAATTTTTGTGATTTTTCGGGGTTCGTTTGGACATTTTAAGCATTAACTGAGTTTTCAATGCATTTATGTGCATAATTCAGATTTAAACTACATGCACATGCTCAGGTGCATATAAATTGGTTGTAAAATCAAATATGTGTCCTTGGGTGCATGCTTAGGTCCCATGCAAGAAATGGGCATGAATTTCAAACACCAGGGCACCGTTGATTGCTGGCAAAACATTGAGATGCCTGGTTTTTAAATTCTAGTAAAACCGAAACCCGTCTGAAATTCATCAAACTTGGCATGCTATCATGGAGCAGCATGAACATGCCATGGTGTAAATTTGTCCCATTTGGGGCAGGTTTGGGTATATGCTTCTCAGAAACAGGAGCTTCTCACAACAAGCATGATGGTTTTCGGTAGGGAACGACCCACCTTTGGGGACGAAACGATATCCATTGCCTCTGATTGCTTTCAATTTTTTCTCGTGTCAACATAGAACAACAGGAGTGTTGTGTGAATTTTTGTGATTTTTCGGTGTTCGTTCGGACATTTTTATGCATTAACTGAGTTTTCAATGCATTTATGTGCATAGTTCAAATTTGAACTACATGCACATGCTCCAGTGCATATAAATTGGTTGTAAAATCAAATATGTGTCCTTGGGTGTAGGCTTAGGTCCCATGCAAGAAATGGGAATGAATTTCAAACACAAGGGCACCGTTGATTGCCGGCAAAACATTGAGATTCCTGGATTTTAAATTCTAGTAAATCCAAAACATGTCTGAAATTCATGAAACTTGGCATGCTATTATGGAGGGGCATCAACATGCCATGGTAAGAAATTTGTCCCATTTGCGGATGGTTTGGGTATATGCTTCTCATAAACCGGAGCTTCTCACAACAAGCATGATGGTTTTCGGTAGGGAATGTCCCACCTTTGGGGACGAAACGATACCATTGCCTCTTATTGATTTCAATTTTTTCTCGTGTCAACATAGAACAACATGAGTGTTGTGTGAATTTTTGTGATTTTTCGGGGTTCTTTTGGACATTTTTATGCATTAACTGAGTTTTCAATGCATTTATGTGCATAATTCAAATTTGAACTACATGCACATGCTCCAGTGCATATAAATTGGTTGTAAAATCAAATATGTGTCCTTGGGTTCATGCTTAGGTCCCATGCAAGAAATGGGAATGAATTTCAAACACCAGGGCACCGTTGATTCCCGACAAAACATTGAGATGCCTGGTTTTTAAATTCTAGTAAATCCAAAACCCATATCAAATTCATGAAACTTGGCATGCTATTATGGAGGGGCATGAACATGCCATGGTAAAAAAATTGTCCCATTTGCGGCAAGTTTGGGTATATGCTTCTCACAATCCAGAGCTGCTCACAACAAGCATGATGGTTTTGGGTAGGGAACGTCCCACCTTTGGGGACGAAACGATATCCATTGCCTCTTAATGATTTCAATTTTTTCTCGTGTCAGCATAGAACAACAGGAATGTTGTGGGATTTTCTGTTATTTTTCGGGGTTCGTCTGGACATTTTTATGCATTAACTGAGTTTTCAATGCATTTATGTGCATAATTCAAATTTGAACTACATGCACATGCTCCAGTGCATATAAATTGGTTGAAAAATCAAATCTGTGTCCTTGGGTGCATGCCTAGGTCCCATGCAAGAAATGGGAATGAATTTCAAACACTAGGGCACCGTTGATTGCTGGCAAAACATTGAGATGCCCGGTTTTTAAATTCTAGTAAATCCAAAACCCGTCTAAAATTCATGAAACTTGGCATGCTATAATGGAGCGGCATCAACATGCCGTGGTAAAAAAAATTCAAATTTGGGGCATGGTATATGCTTCTCAAAAAAACGGAGCTTCTCACAACAAGCATGATGGTTATCGATAGGGAACGTCCCACCTTTGGAGATGAAACAATATCCATTGCCTCTTATTGCTTTCAAATTTTTTTCTCATGTTAACATAGAATAATATGAGTGTTGTGTGAATTTTTGTGATTTTTTGGGGTTCGTTTCGACATTTTTATGCATTAACTGAGTTTTCAATGCATTTATGTGCATAAATCAAATTTGAACTACATGCACATGCTCAAATGCATATTAATTGGTTGAAAAATCAAATCTGTGTCCTTGGGTGCATGCATAGGTCCCATGCAAGAAATGGGAATGAATTTCAAACACTAGGGCATCGTTAATCCAAAACCCATCCGAAATTCATGAAACTTGGCATGCTATCATGGAGTGGCATCAACATGACGTGGTAAAATTTTTGTCCCATTTGGGGCAGGTTTGGGTATATGCTTCTCACAAACTGGAGCTTCTCACAACAAGCATGATGGTTTTCAGTAGGGAACGTCCCAACTTTGGGGATGAAACGATATCCATTGCCTCTTATTGCTTTCAATTTTTTTCTCATGGTAACATAGAACAATAGGAGTGTTGTGTGATTTTTTGTGATTTTTTGGGGTTTATTTGGACATTTTTATGCATTAACTGAGTTTTCAATGCATTTATGTGAATAATTCAAATTTGAACTACATGCACATGCTCGAGTGCATATAAATTGGTTAATGAATCAAATCTATGTCCTTGCGTGCATGCTTAGGTCCCATGCAACAAATAGGAATGAATTTCAAATGCCAGGGCACCGTTGATTGCCGGCAAAACATTGAGATGCCTGGTTTTTAAATTCTAGTAAATCCAAAACTCGTCTGAAATTCATGAAGCTTGGCATGCTATCATGGAATGGCACCTGGCATGACGTGGTATTTTTTGTGTCCATTTGAGAGAATGCACACTCGAATAATGACAGCCAACAAAGGCATTTTAAAAAATAGCTGCCACTTTAATATCTCAAACGTTTGTATAATTCAAACCGTGTGTGTTCTGTTAACCATTCACGTGACGCCACATGTCTTGGTTTTAATGGCTATTGGAGGTGTCGTGCGGACAGCTGCTTGACCTTCACTGAACGGGAGGCGTACGAGCGTCGTCCGGTGCACAGGCTGACTGAGAGGCGTGCAAGCTATCCTCGAATGCACAGGCTCACCGGGAAGCGTGCGAGATGTACGCTGGACAGGCTCACTTGGAAGCGTGCCCTTTGACTTCCATGGCCGCTCGCCTTGCTCGCATCCTCTCCATTAATGGCGCCTAAGCCGCAGTTTAATTCTCTTTTTAAATATAAAACAATCATTGCAAACGTTTTAGTTAGAAGACCCATATGCAAACCGACAGCTTCCCCAAGAAGCCAAGTGACAATGTGCCGAGCAGGATTTCTGCAGCTATTCATCGCAAACATTTTAGATAGAACACCCATATGCAAAGCAAGAGTAGCGCATGATTTGTGCATCCCTTCAATGCAAACGGTTGTTTTGGATGACCCGTGTGCAACCACGTACAAACAATTTGGTAAGATTTGTCAATCCTTGTAGCACTGCGATTTGTCAAAATATGAAGCTAAAAATCACTTGCAATATCTAATTTTTGCAACTAAAATTCAGTAATTAAGCATAGATTTCATTCAGAAATTAAGCAGTCATTCTTAATTTATACAAATAGTTCAACTCGACAGTTGAACCGACCAAACTTTTCCCCAATTGTTGCCAACCACGTACTGAAAATAGCTAGTTCAACTATATATACTAGGTAATTTTAAGTATGTTGTATAGTTGCACCACATCTATAGTCACATGGACCGAATAAAATAGCCCCTAAATACTACTACTACTGCGGAGGGGCTTTGTACTACTTCCAGCTGCTTCTCCTCTGCCGAGCGCGCTCAGTAAGAGGCGGAGGAGGAGGAGCCTGCCGACAAGATGGGCAACCGCAATACGGTTCCTGCCGCTGTTGCAGCTATAGCGACGCTCACCTCGAACGCCCTCTGCCGCTCCAGACGACCCCTCTCGAAGCGGTGGTTCTCCTCGTAGATCACATGATTCCTCACCTCTGAGGCGGCGTGTGCCATGGCCACGGCGGTGGTAAGGCTCTTTGTGTGCTCGACGAGGCGCTCCTCCTCCTCCCACAAGAACTCGGTGTAGCGCGCAAGGTCGCTGACGTACTTGCGAGCATCCACCTCCGCCTCCCGCCTTCGGGCGGCAGCGGCGGAGCGGGTGACGACACTAGCGGTCGATGGTGGGATGTCGGCCATGGACACCACCTCCCGCCTTCGGGCCGCGGTGGTGGAGGGGCTGATGGACACAATGGCCGGAAGTGAGGTGGTGGCCACGACAGCCACCTCCCGCCTTCAGGCCACGGTGGCGGAACGCGCGATGGCCCTGGATTTCAACGGTGGTGTGGCAGCAACGGCAGCCAGCAACAGCTGCCGACAGGCACCGCGGCAGAGCGTGTGGTGGGTGTTCCGAGCACACCCAACAGGGACGCCACGCGCACTACACTACGCCGGGGACCGCGCCACCGCCGTAATGTAGCCTCCCAGCTGGAGCTGTCCTCTAATGATGGTAGAGTGGCTGAGCGATGACAACGGACCGGTGCCATTGGTGATTGTGGGAGAAGAAGACAAGATAAGCTATAGGGAGGGAGTGGAAAATGCGACGCAGGACTCGCCGACCGTGAGCATTTTTATAGCAGGCCGCTAAGCATTGGTATTTTGGGGGATTTCACCGAGTCGGCCGGGAAGCTTGTGCAACCTGCAAGGTTGTGCGGGAACGGGCTCACTGACGATTCATTAGCGCCACTGTTTGGCCAAAAGAACTCCCCCGCGCGTTGCGCAAGATTGCGTTGTAAGCCGTCTGCGGCAACGGGGTGACAAGACGTGCGAGAGGAGGACGAAAGGCCACGTACACATACGGTTAATAAAAAAACATTTGCGATTTAATTACCTACTATATCATCGTCCTAGTTTATAAGTATGATTTAACTAATAAAATACGAATGCATGTCGCCAAATATGATATAGTTGGATTTGTATTTGAACATAGTTTCCAGTTATATAATTTTTAGAACATGCATTAACATTTTGTTTGTTAAATTTGCGGGCAAAGTATGACACAAGAAGTAGATGACTAGATGGTCGTTTCTCCTACTTTACAATGCATGCAATTGTTTACTGAGGTGTGTGCGAATGATCTATATAGTCACTTATGTAATTGGATGTTTTTTCAGTTATATATACATGTTATTCTACTGTAGACAAAGCAATTCACACAGCTTTTTGGCAGCAATCGTCTGTGTTATTATTTTCCTTCGCACACATTTCTGATACGGGCCTGTTTTCCGTGTATTGCACACACCTTGATCTGGCTGACCATTTCTTTTGTGTTGCCTAATCACAAACAGTTCATCCGAGTGAATCGTATGCTCTATATCGCACACGCGTTGATCAGGCTGCCCGTTTCTTTTGTTCCGCCTCATCACAAACAGTTCATTGAGCTGAACCGTATGCCCTGCATCGCACACACAACTAAAATCTGAACTGTGTTTGATAGCTCCGCTATCGCAAACGTTTTGCACCTTTTTTACGGTTCTTTTACACCACCATTTGCGATTATGGCATCGCACACAGTTTTGTCGAAGGGTCTCTGATCATAGTGTCGCATTTGGATCATCCTGCAGTAGTGATAGGCTGTTTTGAGAGTCCGTATGTGTGGGGAACAAGAGTTAGGGTTGGTTTTGGACCCCTCCTTCAAGGGCCACGAAATCCCCCCTATTCCTCCATATATACAGCCTTAGGTAGTCATTCAGACTTTTTGTTTTCTTTAGATTAAAAGTTCGCCATAGCTGCAACTTCGCGTACTTCGTTTGTGTTCAACGACCAGACAAGGAGTCACAAAACCCCACCTTGATCAATAAAGCTTTAATCTTATATTCGCAATACCCAGATTGCGATCTTAGTTTCTTGCTTGTTCTTTGTTTGCTTGCAGGAAATAGACCCTCGTGGTCAGGTTGATCGTGCTCCGGGGTGGTCAATTACCCCTGAGAAGTTGGTTTAGCGATTGCTAAGGTGCGACATCTCACACGTTCGTAGTCAGATTGTCAAGGTCGACTCCCACAGAAAACAATAACTATCTCATCGAAACATTGGGACACCCTTGCCTCTATCAACCAGGATTCCGAGCTTGATCAGTTTGTCCCGGCATGGAGGATTTTCCTCCGCGGATCGTGAGAGTTCTTGATGGACTAAGTTGGGACACCCCTGCAGGGTTAAATATTTTGGAGAGCCGTGCCCGCGGTTATGTGGGAGACGGGAAATTTATAATATCTGGTTGTAGAGAAGTTGACACTAGATCCGAATTAAAATACACCCACCGTGTGTGTAACTGTGACCATCTCTTTTCGAGTGAGTTTGAGAAGAGAACACGGTGGGTTATGTTTGACTTGTAAGTAGTTCAGGATCACTTCTTGATCATTACTAGTTGCGACCGTTATGCGTAGTTTCTCTTCTTACTCTTGTACTAGTAAGTTAACCACCATACAATGCTTAGTGCTTGAGCTCACCATTTATCCATTCCATACCCATTAAGCTTTGCTAGTCTTGATACCCATGGTAATGGGATTGCTGAGTCCTCGTGGCTCACAGATTACAGCAGCAACATGTGCAGCTACAGGTAATGCTATGACCAGACATGAGCGTGAAGCGTGCTTGTTTGGAGTTCTTCTTCTTCGATCAAGGGATAGGTTCCGGGTCGAAAGCCTAGGATTAGTAGGGTGGATGTCATTCTTCTTTTTTGTTTGATTTCATCTGTAGTCGGATCTTGCTCTTTTGTATGATGATTGCTATGTATTGATGTATCCATGTATTCGTGTTGTAGCTTGTGACGAGTGTAAGCCTCTATCTAGTATTCTCATCTATTTAGTACATGGTATGTTGTAATGATATCAACCTTGCTATGCACTCGAAATGCGTTTGTTCCGCAATCATGATTTCATCATGTGATTGGGATAGAATAGCATCTTGGGCACTACAGGTGCCAGGCGCGCCTTCCTATGCTGGAGGGAGGTGAGCATCGGTGGCAAGCGCGGGGGCCGTGGCACCGGCGTCAGCTGTTGCCCTCGTCGTCTTGGTGGAGCCTTGGGAGGGCAGCCGCTCCTTCTTCCTTGGGGGCATGGCTTCGAGAGGAGTGGCGCCATCTTTGTCGTCAGAGTGCTCAACCGTTGTAGCTTTGTAGGCATGCTCGAGGGAGAAGGCCACATCCTTTTTGTCACAGGCGATGGTGATGACGCCGCTTCAGCCGGGCATCTTGATGACGTTATAGCCATGGTGGGTTGCTACCATGAAGTTCGCGAGCCCCGGATACCCCAGGATGGCATTGTATGGGAGGCTGATGTGTGCCACATCGAAGTCGATGAGCTCGCTGTGATAGTTGTCACGCGAGCCGAAGGTGATGGGGTGGCGCACTGATAGAGGCGAGGGGCCCGATCTTTCGATGAGATGATAACTATCGATTTGGCGGATACGACTTTGATGATCCGACTACAAACGTGCAATGACGTTGCGCCTTAGCAATTGCTAAACCAACTCCGAGAGGTTATTGACCCCACCGGAGCACGATCAACCTGACCACGAATGTCTATTCCTGCAATCAATCGAAGAACAAGCAAGAATATGATAAAACAATCTGAATATTGCGAATATGGATGAAGTATTGATAAAAGTGGGGTTTCATAAGCGGTCTTGGTCTGGTCGTTGGACACAAACAAAGTACACGAAGTTGCGTCAATGGCTAACTTTTAACTACATAAAACCCAAAGTTTAAACAACGCCCTAAGGGGTGTATATATGTCGGAAGAGGGGGGAATTTCGTGGCCCTTGGACGAGGGGTCTGAAACCAACCCTAACTCTTGCTTCCCCACACATACGGACTCCAAAAACAGCTTATACTTAAGTATTTCAAAATTACATGGGCCTGGCCCAATAATAAGGTGACGCGACACCTATAACAGCCTCTAGATGAAATTTATGAAGTGGCATCTTGTATATTTCATCCAAGGCTTCATGCACTCCTTATGGTGGTTTCAAAGTCCTGAAATCATCACTTGTAACTCCATTATTGATCCCCTTGCGCATGACATCATCTCCATGCTTGGTCTTGCTCAAGTGTTCATCCCTCTTATCCATGGCAGGCCCTTCATTTGTAAGCAAAACAAATGTATCCAATTTAGGCAGCATCATATTGTCATGAACGTTAGAATCATTACCAAAAATTAAAGTAACTGGGAATTTAATTGGCGTGAGCGAGCTCTAGTAATTCATCCAGTATATGTAGCAGTAGGAGTTGTGGGTGTAACAATGGTATTGATGTCCTCATCATCCTCCCCTTCATGAAATGAAGTCGTCCTCAACAGAAGCTCATCTTTCTCACCCAAATATGGCTTCAAATCTGCAATGTGAAAAGTGGGACTAACCCCAAAATCTGCAGGCAGCTCAAGTTTATACACATTATCATTTATTTTCTGTAACACCTTAAATGGACCATCAACACGTGGCATTAGCTTTGATTTGCGCAAATAAGGAAATCTATCCTTATGCAAATGTAACCAACCAAGATCTCCAGGTGCAAAGACAACACGTTTTCTACCCTTATCTCCAGCAAGTTTATATTTAGCATTCATACGCTCAATGTTCTCCTTAGTTAACTCATGCATTTTGGAGATCAATTCAGCATGTTGTTTAGCATCAAAATTAACCTTCTCCGAAGATGGAAGAGGCAACAAATCAATAGGTGCACGAGGAAGGAAAGCATACATAATTTCAAAAGGGCACATCTTAGTAGTAGAATGCAATGAACGATTATAAGCAATTTCAATATGAGGCAAGCGTTCTTCTCACATTTTCTTATTATTCTTCAAAACAGCCCTAAGCATAGTAGACAATGTTCTATTGACTACTTTAGTTTGTCCATCTGTTTGGGGGAGACAAGTAGTACTAAAAAGCAGTTTAGTCCCCAACTTAGCCCATAAACATCTGCAAAAGTGGCAAAGAAATTTAGTATCACAATATGAAACAATAGTATTTGTCACACCATGCAAGCGAATAATTTCACGAAAGAACAAATCAACATCATTAGTAGCATCATCGCTTTTATGACATGGTATAAATTGTGCTATTTTCAAGAATCTATCCATGACAACAAATATGCTATGCCTCCCCTTCTTTGTTCGAGGTAAACCCAAAACAAAGTCCATAGATATATCCTCCCATGGAACACTAGGTACAGGCAAAGGCATATATAAACCATGAGGATTGAGTCGTGACTTAACTTTTTGACATGTAGTGCAGCGAGCAGCAAAGCGCTCAACATCCCATCTCATCTTTGGCCAAAAGAAATGTGTAGCGAGTACATCCTCCGTCTTGTTCACGCCAAAATGTCCCATTAATCCTCCTCCATGCGCCTCCTGCAACAATAAAAGACGAATGAAGCTAGCTGGAATGCATAGCTTGTTAGCACGAAAGACAAATCCATCGTTAACGACGAATTTGTTCCATGTTCTCCCTTCTTTACAATTAGCAATACATCTTTAAATTCAGCATCATGCACATATTGATCTTTGATAGTCTCCAAACCAAATATTTTAAATTGAAGTCGTGAAAGAATAGTATAACGACGAGACAATGCATCAACAATAACATTTTCTTTACCCTTCTTGTGTTAAATGACATAAGGTAAAGTCTCAATGAATTCAACCCATTTAGCATGTCTACGGTTCAGTTTTGCTTGACTTTTAATATGTTTCAAAGATTCATGATCAGAATGTATACCAAATTATTTGGGCCATAAATAATGCTGCCATGTTTCTAATGTCCGAACAAGAGCATATAATTATTTATCATAAGTAAAATAGTTCAGACTAGGCCTACTCAATTTTTTAGAAAAGTATGCAACATGTTTTCCGTCTTGTAATAACACACCTCCTAATCCAATTCCACTAGCATCACATTAAAGCTCAAAAGTCTTATTAAAATTAGGAAGTTGGAGTAAAGGAGCATGTGTCAACTTATCTCTCAATATCGTGAAGGCTTCTTCCTGTGCAGTACCCCAAACAAAAGGCACATCCTTCTCTGTGAGCTCATTGAGAGGTGCAGCAATGGTGTTGAAATCTCTCAAAAAACGTAATGCTTACAGAAACAAGCAAGGCCAAGAAAACTCCTCAGCTCTGTGGCCGTTTTGGGCTGCGGCCAACTCTCAATAGCTTCAATCTTGGCTTTAACAACTTCAATTCCCTGTGAAGTAACAACATAGCCAAGAAGAGATACTCGGTCGGTGCAAAAGGTCACTTCCCAATGTTACCAAACAAACGTGCATCACGTAGAGCAATACAAACATCACGTAAATGTTCCTCCAAAGATTTGCTATAAATCAGTATATCATCAAAATAGACTACCACAAATCGTCCAATGAAGGCACGTAAAACTTCGTTCATTAATATCATGAAAGTACTAGGTGCATTAGTTAACCCAAAAGGCATGACTGACCACTCATATAATCCAAACTTAGTTTTAAATGTTGTTTTCCATTCATCTCCCAATTTCATACAAACTTGATGGTATCCACTACGCTAATCAACTTTGGAGAATATTGTAGAGCCTCTCAATTCATCAAGCATATCATCTAGCCTAGGAATAGGATCCCGATAACGAATAGTAATATTATTAATGCCTCTACAATCAACACACATACATGATGTACCATCCTTTTTTGGCACTAGTATAATAGGAACAACACAAGGACTAAGGGATTTTCGTATATAACCTATGTCGAGCAGCTCCTATACTTGACGCATAATCTCCTTCGCCTCCTCTGGATTGGTATGGTATGGTGCACAGTTAGGTAGTGATGCACCGGGAATTAAGTCAATCTGATGCTCAATCCCTCGAATAGGTGGTAATCCCGGTGGCACATCTTGTGGAAAGACGTCAACAAACTCCTGCAAAATGTTAGTGATAGAAGGAGGCAATGAGGAAGGCACGTCCTTGAATGAAAATAATGCCTCTTTGCACACAAAAGCATAGCAAACAGATTTGCTAAAATTAGATCATCAATATCATATTTGGTGGCAAGTAAACACCCACTTTTCAACTTAATTTCAGAAGCAATATGAGATGATGGATTGTTATTAGGCTTCATTTGTTGCTCAAATTCCTTTGCCACAATCTGATTTTCACTCTTATTTTGCTCATGTTTTGCTTTACTAGCTCAATTAATATCATCTTTCAAAATAGAATCAGGAGTCATATGAAGCAAAGTAATATGTTTACCCTTGTGAACAAGAGTATACTGTTTGTTTCTAGCATGGTGTATAGAATTTTTATCAAATTGCCATGGTCTACCAAGTAATAAGGAACATGCTTGCATGGGTACCACATCACAATCAAAATAATTAGCATATGTAGAGATACTAAAATGCACATGAACAGTGCGTGTTTCCTTAACCTTGCCGCTGTTGTTGAACCATTGGATATAGTAAGGATGTGGATGTGGTCTTGTGGTGAGAGATAGCTTCTCCACCATCTCCATGCTAGCCAAGTTGTTGCAGCTCCCTCCATCTATGATGACGCAAACAGAATGTTCCTTCACAACTCCCTTTGTATGGAACAAATTATGCCTCTGATTTTGCTCAGCTTGTGTAACCTGCACACTCAAAACACGTTAAACAACTAAACTTTCATACATGTCAGCATCTTCAACAACCATGTATTGCATCTCATAATCACAATCATCTCCACCGTGTTCTTCACTTGTAATATGAGTCAAAGTCTCCTCATCATAGTCACTAGCGGACTCATACCCACCATCCTCAGTAACAATCATCAAATGCTTAGATGGGCATTCTCTCGCATAATGACCTCCACCCTTGCATCAACGACAAAAAATATCATGTGTTTGCTCTATCGATGCCATGGATGAAGAAGAGCTCCGTGCGGAACCGGAAGGTGTACTCCTGGCAGATGGTGGCGGTCGTGCCTGTTTTCTTGTATCTCGGTTGGAATTTGCGGCTGAACTCAGTGGTGTTGTAGTTGGACGTGTGGGAGTAGAGGATGCACGCAGTGTCCATGATGAAGATCGACCTGCAGAAAAGTTAGTTCGCGCCAATGCCTGTCGATCCTGCACTTCACGTTCAGCTTTGCAAGCAAGATGGAATAAACGAGTGATATTATTATACTCCTTATATTCTAGAATGGTCTAAATATCTTTATTTAATCCACCCACTAAACATCCAAGCATAGCTTCATTATCCTCAACAATACCACATTTAATCATTCCAGTTTGTAATTCCTAATATTACTCTTCTACATAATTTTTTCCTTGTCTTAAATGCTGCAATGTTTGAAGTAATTCACGTTGATAATATGGTGGAACCCAACGAGTACCCATAGCAGTTTTCAAAGCAGCCTAAGTAGCTGGAATAGGATATAATCTACAATGTTCAGACCACCAAACACATGCTAAACTAGCGAAAGCACAAACAGTAGAAGGAACATGTCTCTCCTCAGGATATTATAAACATGTAAATGTTGTTCAGTTTCTAACTCCCAAGTAAGATATATATATCAGGAACATATCTACCCTGAAATGGTGGGATATTCAATTTTAGTTTAGGAAGATGGTCATGATCTCGTACCTCAAGTGGTGGTCCAGCCCTATCGTTGCGATGATATGCATGAGGACGACCTGGTGGTGGTGGTGCTGGTGGTTGCACGTAGTTCTGATTTTGATCGACCTCATCCTCGTAATGGTCCTCCACCTCTGCAGTAGCAGCAGGAGCTACAGAAGCATCAACAGTTGGTACAACAGCACCATAATTTTGACCAGGCTCGAGGGGAACGCGCAGTGCTCGTCCCACTTGATTTGGAAGGCGATGTTGTTGTTGTTGTTGTTGCTGTAGAGGTGCGACAGGTGCAGCGGGCGGTGGGTATGGAAGATGCGCGAGTACTTCATCGAACTTTGTGTCCAACTTGGTGTCAATTGTATTCTTAACGTCATCAATCCTCTCTAGTGCCTTCTCGAAGGTGGCCATGACATCTTCCACCTGTTGACTCAACATTTGCTGAAATTTGTCATGGATCTCCTTCTTCGTCATGTTCTTAGAGTCAATCTCGTCGGCTTGTGGTCCTGCCATGGTTAGCAGTAATAGAAACACACAATATTATGATCCTATAGACTACTTGAAAGTGGCAGTGTGTCACAAATCCGTCAAGCAAATCTCAAATTCTTACCAGTTCTTACCCAACAGCACGTGGTGATCGGCAATCGTTGTAGTCAAAACTCTCAAAGCTTAGATATAGTGATTACCAGGGAGAGTCAAACGCACGACGTAGATGTATGTGGAGCTAGGAAGGCTTATAATATGGTAGCAAAAAGGGTCAGCAATAACCAATCCAGAGATGCAAAGTTGAATAAACGCTCAACGATGATATTGTGCTGGTCCTAGGTTAGACCGTAATAGAGACGTGAGCCTAGAACACGAACAAAATCATGACGCAACACGTAAACAAGGGAGGAGCACTCTTTGATTTTTTTTGTTTTCTTTCACTTTTTTTTGCTCCGCAACAATTTTTTTTCAAAAAAGTCTACAAATGGTCTAAAAACTGCCTAGCTAGACTTTTTTTCCTCTTTTTTTGAAACTGGAACTATTTCTCTTGTACGAGTGGCACTGATGTTGGGAAGTCCAACTTGGTCATGACTAGTAGTATGGAGTGATTTGGAAATCGAAAGACAAAGCAACAAATACTGGACTCGGACTAGGACTGGTGGCGCAGATGAATTGGGTGGAACTCGGACTGATAATGGTATATGACGGTGATATATGTGGACTCCGATTGGTGATGGTATATGGCGGTAGTATATGTGGACTCGGATTGGTGGTGGTATATGATGGTGGTATATGTGGACTCGGATTGGTGGTGATATATGGCGGTGGTATATGATTGGTGGTTGCATATGGTAGCGACGATGTATACGATGGGGGTGGTGGTATATAGCAGCAACGATGTATATGGTGGGATGGTGGTATATGGCCGCGGCGATGTATACGGTGGGGTGGTGGTATATGGCGGTGATGAAGTTGGTGCGGCGGCGGCGTGACAAACTGCGAATAAAACTCGAGACTCTAAAGGACTAGACGGTAAGACTAGCAACTCGAAACGACGATGCAATCAAAAATTCAACAATGCAAAACCCTAAAAAGATTATGCAAAGGCTCAGATTGGTTCGGATATGATGAACTAACCCAATTTTTTTGGCTTTTTCATGGACTGTAGGTATGAAGAACAGACTCAATCTAAACTACAAAAAACTCTAAAATCTCATCGAGCAACCTGTAAATATGATACCACTTGATGGGGGCTAAGGTGTCCCCCCTTTCGATGAGATGGTGATTATCGTTTTGGAGGAGTAGACATTCACGATCCGACTATGAACGTGCGAGGACGTCGCGCCTTAGCAATCACTAAACCAACTCCTAGAGGTTATTGATCTCATCGGAGCATGATCAACCTGACCACGAAGGTCTATTTCCTGCAAGCAAATGAAGAACAAGCAAGAAACTAAGATTGCAATCAAGATATTGCGAATATAAGATGAGAGCTTTATTGATCAAGGTGGGGTTCTGTGACGTCTTGGTCTGGTCGTTGAACACAAACGAAGTACGCGAAGTTGCAGCTATGGCGAACTTTTAATCTAAACAAAACCCAAAGTCTAAGCGACACCCTAAGGGCTGTATATATGGAAGAAGAGGGGGGGGGGAATTCATGGCCCTTGTAGGAGGGGTCTGAAACCAAGTCTAACCCTTGTTTACCCACACATACGAACTCTAAAAACAGCCTATACTTAAGTATTTCGAAATTACATGGGCCTGTACCAATAATTAGGTGACGCGACACCTAGAATAGCCTCTGGACGAAATTTATGAAGTGGCATCTTGTACATTTCGTGCAAGGCTTCATGCACTCCTTATGGTCGCTTTAAAGTCCTGAAATCATCACTTGTAACTCGGTTCTTGTTCCCCTTGTTCCACGACAGGCCCTTCATTTGTAAGCAAAACAAATGTATCCAATTTAGGCAGCATCATATTCTCATGAACATTAGAATCAGTACCAAGAAACGAAAGTACCTAATAATTTAATTGGCGTGCGGGAGCTCTAGTAATTGATCCAGTATATGTAGTAGTAGGGGTTGTGGGTGCAACAATAGTATTGATGCCCTCATCAAATGGGGTTTATTTTAATGGGGCATGCATAGTTACTATGTTGAGATTGAAATGATGCAATATGGGTGATCTCACTCATAGCATATGACAAGTTCATTGGATTGTCCAACGTGGCGTGACCGATAGAATTTTCACAAGATATCCTATGGAGCATAGCATCACAACTAGGCAATTCAACATGCTCATCATCATATTCATCATAAATTGGTAAGTCATGACATCAGGAAGTCGCACTAGCATGAAGCCTGGGAATAGGTGGATCAACATCATGCAAGCAATCATTGGTGAGATAGTCCACTAGTGGGACAAGAGAAGCACCATCACCTATGTTAGCTTTGGAGAATCGCTCATGTGTTGTAGGTGAGGTGTCGAAGGCCAAGTCGTGGTCAACTTCATCTTGATGGAAGCATGTGGGGGTGCATCATCGTCCACCATGGCCATCGTCGTCTCCATTGGAGGTATGGACTCGTCGAGGATAGGCATGTTGTCATGTAGGAGACCTAGCACCAAAGAAGAAAATACACTTCGAGTAGAGGGTAAGTCATTAGAAATCATAGTGGCCTCACATGTCGTGTCAACTACCTCACTCACTAAGTGTTGTGGCTCACTCACTCCCTCTTGGAATCTCCCACTCGTATGGTTGGTGTAGCCACTCAAATGGCTCTCAACCTCACATACGATATGTGGCATGCTCTCTTGTATGGGGCTAGTGGTGGTCACACTCATCCTCTCATAGGAAATGCACTCAATGTCATATATGGTGGAGTCACTCGTCCCACACATGGGGTGGTGGCTCTCCTCACATGGCAATTGGGGCATCTCATGATATGTGGGTGTCAGAGAGATGTTGGTGCAAATGTCTCCATGCTCAACTCCTATCAATGCCTTGGTTGAAGGGATAGTCCCATGCTCAACCTCCTCATCCATAATGCCTCCAAAGATGAATGTCGTGGGATGTGGTAAAACATCACTCTCCTCCGAAACCTAAGATAGTGTCTCATGTGCGGTCTCGTAGCTTGACTCAGAGTATGAGTCCTGTTGGGGCACCGTCTTCATGTTTTTGAAGAGGTTCATGTTCATCGCCGTGGTCGAAGGGGATGGACCTTGCTCGACCTTCTTGTCATCTTCTTTTATGAGGCCCATATGATGTGGCATCTCGTAGCTCGTCTCCATGACCAAAGGGAATTTCCCTTGCTCGCCCATCTTCCTTGAGGGGCTTCCGAACATGGAAGTGTCGCACTCAATTGTAGGTGGTCGCCTTGTACTTGATGATATCGATGTACGCGTACTCATGGGAAGTAGGCTAAGATGCCTTGCTAGCACTTGGCGAAGATGCCGAAGTGGTGGTGGTAGCCGTAGATTCCCCTTGGTGGTGCTTGTCTCGTGGTCTTCTCTTTTGCTCATGAAGTTTGGCCGTAAATTGATGTAGAACTTGTTGGGACTAGTAGGTTTGCGCGTGTCGAGCATCTTCATGATGATGGTGTCCTTGTCGTACTTGAGCTCGTAGTAGATGTCGTTCGATGTCATCGTGCACATGATGCTTGGAGGTGACTTGCCCTTCATGATGATGTGAATCACTAATGTGATGATGGTCGCCACGAAGATGTGGACATTGACGAATTGCGCTTGCATCATGTGGGCGCTCTGAAGATGGTCGACTTGCTCGCCATCGCCTTGAGGATGATGAAGGGGAAGAAGACTTGTAGTCGGCCACCATGCCTCGTAGTTGATCCTTTAGCTCGTACAACTTGGTGTCGATGTAATTTCTATTCCTTACTTCGGAGTGTCGTATGTCAATGGCAAGGTTGTCGAGGCGCTCTCGCAAGGTAGATTGTGCACCTTGCATTTTGTGTTGTACTCCAAAGTTGGATGTTTTGGTGATGTAGTTGTTCGCGCCATCATTGTCGTGGAAGACCGAAGATGAAATGCCTTTCCCATCCATCACAAGACGCGAGCAAATATGAGTGGAAGGAAGGAGATAACTATACCAAATGTACCTTGACCGATGTTCAGAATGGATCAATGATCACTCAATGATGTAACAAGGAAATAGCACAATTGGTACCGATCTCGTCGATTTCTCACACCTACACAAGTAAAGCTTATGGTGGAGCTTGGTGAGGATAGTGGCACAAAAATTTGATGCAAAATGTTAGCAAGAGTCAATAATGTTGAGAGAGATTCACAAATTCGCAAGTGATACAAGTAGAGCAATAGCAATATGTGGCACACGAAAACACAAACATGGATAGATAAATGTGGTCGTGCAACGAAGGAATGAGCACAAAATGTGGAATCCATGGAAAATGATCTTGTTACACAACTCTAGAGAGACGCTAGCACGATTACTCAATAGGTGGATACGACACTTGTGCACAACCTATAGGAGACAAAAAAATGGACCAACTTCTATCCCAATTATGCTATGTATATATGGTTCCCAATGTTCCTCTCAAGATGACCCAAGATGATCTTATATGCAATGTGGTATGATGCTATGGGTATTGCTTACAAGCTTCTTTGCTCTCTTTTTCTTTGCTTAAAAGCTTTTTTATGGCCACAATGTGAAATGCACAAACCAAGATAGCAATTGTGTATGTACGGGGACAATCTTTTTGACACAAGGGATGATATGATACCAATATGATATGGTATATATGCAATGGATGGTGTATATCAGTAATGTGCACAAGTAACATTGCTGGCAATATTCAAATGGCTAGTCTCGATAGGCAAGTGACGCAAAATAGGCTAGGGGTTATCAATGCAATTGCAAGGAGAATGTACAATGATGCCGTCGAGGTTACCGTCTGTTGCAATGATGAGTGGCGGTGTTCTTGATGTAGAACCATTCCTAATTAGCCGTAACACCTTAGGAAACGGAAAAATCGCGAACTCAAAATCTCAAATGTCAAATGTCATATGGTGGTAGCGGGATGCGGTGGTGCTGTTGCGGAAGCTAAATGGGATTGCGGAAATGAAATGATGGGTTTTGCGAGTAGGCAATGCGAGAGTGGAGGGTTATTGGGTTAAGTGAGTCGGAGTTGAAGGTCACCGTCCTTAAGTAGTCGAAACAACTTAGGAGACACAACTCACAACTCAAACAAAAGTGGGTTAAGGTTGTGTGGCGGAAGTGTATCGTGGGCAAGCCTATGCGGAAGTGGTGGTGGTGGTTGATGAATAAGCAACCATCCCTAAGTAGCCCAAACACCTTCTCCTTTTGTTCCCTGCGAGGAACCGAAACGAAATGAACCCCGTGGGGGTATGTAAAAAACCTGTAATGCTTTTGTTCCACCGTTTATTGTTCTTAACATGAGATTGCGGCTGCGTGTCTCTCTCTGGCATCACTCCCTCTTTCCGTTCTTGTGGTAGCTATAGCACTCTACACTGTCAGGTCCCAGTCCCCAGGCAGGCTTCGGCCATCGCTGGTATGCCAGGTCATGATGCCGGGGTCAAGGCCAGGAGGTGAGCGGCCCGAGGACCGGTAAGAGCTCCAGAGGCGCGATGCCCAAGAAGTCCCCTTTGGCATGCAAGTAGTTCCCTGGAGGCCGAAAAGGAAAGCAGTACTGCCGGAGTGAGTTTATGAGAGCGGAGGACTTCGGACAAAGAGATTCACTTCATTATGCATGGGTGACTTATCTTTTGGCGAGCCTGTGGTGATTCCTTGCACAACGCCCAATTCGTGCTTCAGTGGCGATGCTACTAGGTAGGGCCAGGCTGGTTTCCCCTTTCCTCGCTCATCTGAATGCTCTGCGTCCTCCTTTAACGCACAAGGCCAGGGGGTGAGGGCCGGAGAGTGAGTAAGAGATCCTGAGGCGCGGTGCTCAGGAGCCCCCCTTTAACGCGCAAGCAAATCGCGTAAAAAAAGGGGCGGCCAGTGGGGCCACCTGTAGTTGAGCTTCAGAGATCCATGTGGGTTAGTACGAGACGAGAGCATAACCCGTAATCGCATTTGTTGTCCTTCCACTGATCTTTCCTTAAGAATATGAAGGAACTGAGGATCTGGTGATGTGACGGGCGCGGAGCAGGCCACGAGCCAGAGCTCGATCTCATAGGTTTATCAGCAATGCAGGGACGGACCCGAGCACAAGCGTCGTGCAAGCATGTGTAGCCCCCATTGTGGGATGAGCGAGAGGCCGGTTAGCAACGCGGGGAGCCGCGAAGGGCATCAGGTAAGAAGGTGATTACATAAATCATCTTATGGAAGGAGATAAAGCTAGTTCTGATAGATGCAAGAATGATACATGCCGCAGGGACAGACACACGCGGCCTGGGGATGATGCAGCCCGAGGGGCGCCCCCAACAAGGTAAATCAAAGATGCAATAGGATACGTGTCGCAGGGATAGGCCCATGGGACCTGGGGATAATGCAGCTCAAGGGGGACCCCAACTAAATAAACTGGAAAATGTCACCTGGTGTCGTTGCTAAAGAGATGTCGAAGTAGCTGAAGATACGCGCTGAAGAGGTTGCTCCTCACGACCTGCCTGGGTCCTGAACCTCGGGAGGCTCGCGAAGAACCATTGCCACCTCCGCCAGGACCGCATGGTGCCTGGCCTCCTCAGCAGCCATGATGCTTTGCAGGCGGTGCTGGAAGGTGACAGCCGGATTCGGCAAGCCAAAAGGCATGCGAACATAGATGTGAGGTGGGCCCTCACACCGACCAGCACGCGAAGGCCAGAAGTGCTCTTGAGATGCAGCTCTGTTGAGCTCTCGGATGTTGACGCAGACGCGCAGCTCATTGTCCTTGCCAGGACAAGGGGTTGCACCAGGTGGTGGGCGATGGTCGCCACGCATGGCTCTCGCCTCTTGAAGCTCCTCGGTCTTCTTGGTGATGAACTCCTGATCACCTTGCACCCTCTGCCTTGTGACCTCGTGAGGGAAGCGTGCGATGAAGCATGCCTCCATGTGGTGCCTAATACGTCTGCAACGTATCTATAATTTTTGATTGTTCCATGCTATTATATTATCAGTTTTGGATGTTTAATGGGCTTTAATATGAACTTTTATATTATTTTTGGGACTAACCTATTAACCAGAGGCCCAGTGCCAGTTGTTGTTTTTTGCCTATTTCAGTGTTTCGCAGAAAAGGAATATCAAACGGAATCCAAACGGAATGAAACCTTCGCGAGGATCTTTTTTGGAACAAACGCAATCCAGAAGACTTGGAGTGGAGGTCAAGGAAGCAACGAGGCGGACACGAGGTAGGGCTGCGCGCCCAGGGGGGCCAGACGCGCCCCCCACCCTCGTGGACCCCTTGTAGCTCCACCGACCTACTTCCTTCACCTATATATATACTCTTATACCCTGAAAACATCGAGGGGAGCCACGAAACCACTTTTCCACCGCCACAACCTTCTGTACCCATGAGATCCGATCTGGGGACCTTTTTCGGCGATCTACTGGAGGAGGATTCGATCACGGAGGGCTTCTACATCAACACCATAGCCTCTCCGACGATGTGTGGGTAGTTTATCACAGACCTTCGGTTCCATAGTTATTAGCTAGATGGCATCTTTTCTCTCTTTGGTTCTCAATATAAAGTTCTCCTCGATGTTCTGGGAGATCTATTCAATGTAATTCTTTTTGCGGTGTGTTTCCCGAGATCCGATGAATTGTGGGTTTATGATTAAGATTATCCATGAACAATATTTGATTCTTCTCTGAATTCTTATATGCATGATTTGATATCTTTGCAAGTCTCTTCGAATTATCAGTTTGGTTTGGCCTACTAGATTGATCTTTCTTGCAATGGGAGAAGTGCTTAGCTTTGGGTTCAATCTTACAGTGTCCTTTCCCACTGACAGTAGGGGCAGCAAGGCATGTATTGTATTGTTGCCATCGAGGATAAAAAGATGGGGTTTATATCATATTGCTTGAGTTTATCCCTCTACATCATGTCATCTTGCCTAATGCGTTACTCTAATCTTATGAACTTAATACTCTAGATGCATGCGGTATAGCGGTCAATGTGTGGAGTAATAGTACTAGATGCAGAATCGTTTCGGTCTACTTGACACGGACGTGATGCCTATATTCTTGATCATGCCTGGATATCATCATAACTGTGCGCTTTTCTATAAATTGCTTGACAGTAATTTGTTCACCCACCGTAATATATGCTATCTTGAGAGAAGCCACTAGTGAAACCTATGGCCCCCGGGTCTACTTTACATCACATAAGTTTCCGATCTACAATTCTAGTTTACTATTTATTTTGCAATCTTTACTTCTCAATCTATACAACAAAAATACCAAAAAAGTTTATCTTATTATCTTTATCAGATCTCACTTTCGTAAGTGATCATGAAGGGATTGACAACCCCTTTATCGCGTTGGTTGCGGGGTTCTTGTTTCTTTGTGTAGGTACTAGGCGACTTGCGTGTAATGTCCTACTGGATTGATACCTTAGTTCTCAAAAACAGATGGAAATACTTATGCTACTTTGCTGCATCACCCTTTCCTATTCAAGGGAAAACCAACACATGCTCAAGAGGTAGCAAGAAATATTTCTGGCGCCGTTGCCGGGGAGATTTGCACCAAGTCAAGTCAAGATTTGATCTCCCGTCAACTAGCCATTTCTAGCGCCGTTGCCGGGGAGATCTACACTCAAGCCAAGACATACCAAGTACCCTTCACAAACTCGTATCGCTTGCATTACATTATTTGCCATTTGCCTCTCATTTTCCTCTCCCCCACTTCACCCTTCCCATTTTATTCGCCTCTTTTCCGTTCGCCCTTTTTCTGTTCACCTTTTTTCACTTGCCTCTGTGTGTCTGTGTGTTAGATCATTTATTTTCCCTCATGGCTAGTTCTCCTATCATTGTTAACACTCCCGATAATGAAGTTCTTAATTTTAAACAAAGGGAGGGAGAAAATCTAAAAGATACTAGGTATAGAATTTGCAATGCTCAGAATAGATCCACTAGGAAGCAATGTACTTCCGTTCTTCTTCACAATTTTCATGTAGACATAACTCCTTGGAACATATATATTCTTGATACCATTACCAGAGGGAATTTCCTGGGTAGCCATACTTTTGATTCTTATAATGCTAGGATATATTTGTTTGGCCCACCACCTCTCTTGGTTAATTGAACTATTTTATCTTTGGAACATGTGATGCAAAGGTTTGGAATTATTGAAAATAAAGTTGCCACTATAGAGTTGATTAAGAATTTGGATAAAATGATCCATGACCAAATTACTCAATATGGATCTAAGGTAGGAGTTACTCTGAAAAATTTGAGAGAAGAAGAACCCTTAGTTAATGAAAAGATAGATCAAGATTCCACTAGAATTGATAAACTTGAGGATATTATTACCAACTTAGGGTCTGCCTTTTCTGCTGTGAGAAACACTTCAAACCCTCCTCCTACCAAAGTTGCTAAGTTTATGTATGTTCCTAAGAATAAGGGTGAATCTTCTAGTAAGGAGAATGCGGATCTCAAATCAATAAGCGTTCACCCCAATTTTTTTGCTATCAAGGAACCGTTTGCTTCAAATGATTATCTTGATTTATTTCCTAGGAGTTTTATCATCAATAAAAAGAAGGAAACTCCTAAGGGTTATAATTGTTGAATTGAAGAATTGCATACCAAAGATGACAATACTTAGATCTATCCTTGCTTTTATGCCTAGCTAGCGGCGTTAAACGATACCGCTTGTTGGGAGGCAACCCAATTTTATTTTTGTTCCTTGCTTTTTGTTCCTATTTAGTAATAAATAAATAATCTATCCTCTATTATGATTATGTTTTTTTTGTTTTAATTAGTGTTTGTGCCAAGTAAAGCATTTAGGATCTTCTTGGGTGATTGTTATTTGATCTTGCTGAAACGAACAAAAAGTATGCGCTCACGAGAATAATTCTTATTTTTTACTAGAGAGCAATAAAATACAGATTCCAACTGAAGTAGATCAATATAGAAATTATTTAGGATGTCCTAATTTCTCAGGATTTTTGGAGTTACATAAGTATTCGAAACATACATATTGCTACAGACTATTCTGTTTTTGACAAATTTTGTTTTTCTTGTGTTGTTTGCTTATTTTGAGGAATCTATGGCTAGTATCTGGGGGGTATGAACCATATAGAAGTTGGAATACAGTAGGTTTAACACCGATATAAATAAATAATGAGTTGATTACAATACCTTAAAGTGTTGGTGTGTTTTCTTATACTAACGGAGCTTAGGAGATTTCCTGTTGAGTTTTGTGTTGTGAAGTTTTCAAGTTTTTGGGTAAAGATTTGATGGATTTTGGAATAAGGAGTGGCAAGATCCTAAGCTTGGGGATGCCCAAGGCACCCCAAGGTAAAATTCAAGGACAACCAAAAGCCTAAGCTTGGGGATGCCCCGGAAGTCATCCCCTCTTTCGTCTTCGTCTATCAATAACTGTACTTGAGGCTATATTTTTATTCACCACATGATATGTGTTTTGCTTGGAGCGTCTTGTATGATTTGAGTATTTGCTTTTTATTTTACCACAATCATCCTTTCTGTACACACCCTTTGGGATAGACACACATGAATCGGAATTTATTAGAATACTCTCTGTACTTCACTTATATTTTGAGATAGATAATTTTGCTCTAGTGCTTCACTTATATCTTTTTAGAGCACGGTGGTGGTTTTATTATATAGAAGTTATTGATCTCTCATGCTTCACTTATATTATTTTGAGTGTCTTTTAGAACAGCATGGTAATTTGCTTTGGTTATGAAATTAGTCCAAATATGATAGGCATCCAAGATGGGCATAATAAAAACTTTCATATAAAGTGCATTGAATACTATGAGAAGTTTGATACTTGATGATTGTTTTGAGATATGAAGATGGTAATATTAGAGTCATGCTAGTTGAGTAGTTGTGAATTTGAGAGATACTTGTGTCAATGTTTGTGATTCCCGTAGCATGCACGTATGGCGAACCATTATGTGATGAAGTCGGAGCATGATTTATTTATTGATTGTCTTCCTTATGAGTGGCAGTCGGGGACGAGCGATGGTCTTTTCCTACTAATCTATCCCCCTAGGAGCATGCGCATAGTACTTTGTTTTGATAACTAATAGATTTTTGCAATAGGTATGTGAGTTCTTTATAACTAATGTTGAGTCCATGGATTATACGCACTCTCATCCTTCCACCATTGCTAGCCTCTCTAATACCGCGTAACTTTCGCCGGTACCATAAACCCACCATATAACTTCCTCAAAACAGCCACCATGCCTACCTATTATGGAAGTTCCATAGCTATTCCGAGATATATTGCCATGCAACTTTCCACCTTTCCGTTTATTATGACACGCTTCATCATTGTCATATTGCTTTGCATGATCATGTAGTTGACATTGTATTTGTGGCAAAGCCACCGTTCATAATGCTTTCATACATGTCACTCTTGATTCATTGCACATCCCGGTACACCGTCGGAGGCATTCACATAGAGTCACATTTTGTTCTAAGTATCGAGTTGTAATTCTTGAGTTGTAAGTAAATAAAAGTGTGATGATCATCATTATTAGAGCATTGTCCCAGTTAGGAAAGGATGATGGAGACTATGATTCCCCCACAAGTCCGGATGAGGTTCCGAATGAAAAAAAAGAGGCCATAAAAATAGAAAAAAGTCCCAAATAAAAAAATGAGAGAAAAAGATAGAAGGGACAATGCTACTATCCTTTTTCCACACTTGTGCTTCAAAGTAGAACCATGATCTTCATGGTAGAGAGTCTCCTCTTTTGTCAATTTCATATACTAGTGGGAATTTTTCATTATAGAACTTGGCTTGTATATTCCGATGATGGGCTTCCTCATAATGTCCTAGGTCTTCGTGAGCAAGCGAGTTGGATGCACACCCACTTAGTTTCTTTTGTTGGGCTTTCATACACTTATAGCTCTAGTGCATAGGTTGCATGGCAATCCCTACTCACTCACATTGATATCTATTGAGCGGCATCTCCATAGCCCATTGATACACCTAGTTGATGTGAGACTATCTTCTCCTTTTTTGTCTTCTCCACAACCACCATTCTATTCCACCTATAGTGCTATGTCCATGGCTCACGCTCATGTATTGCGTGAAGATTGGAAAAGTTTGAGAACATCAAAAGTATCAAACAATTGCCGGGCTTCTCATCAGGGTTGTGCATGATTTTAATATTTTGTGTGATGAAAAAAGAGCATAGCCTAACTATATGATTTTGTAGGGATAACTTTCTTTGGCCATGTTATTTTGAGAAGACATGATTACTTGGTTAGTATTCTTGAAGTATTATTGTTTTTATGTCAATATTAAACTTTTGTCTTGAATCTTTCGGATCTGAATATTCGTCACACAATAAAGAAAATTACATTGAAAATTATGCTAGGTAGCATTCCACATCAAAAATTCTGTTTTTATCATTTACCTACTGGAGGACGAGCAGGAATTTAGCTTGGGGGTGCTGATACGTGCCCAACATATCTATAATTTTTTGATTATTCCATGCTATTATATTATCTGTTTTGGATGTTTAATGGGCTTTAATATGCACTTTTATATTATTTTTGGGACTAACCTATAATCGGAGGACCAATGCTAGTTGCAGTTTTTTTGCCTATTTTAGTGTTTCGCGGAAAAGGAATATCAACTGGAATCCAAACGGAATGAAACCTTGGCGAGGATCTTTTTTGGAACAAACGCAATATAGGAGACTTCGAGTAGAGGTCAGGGAAGCAACGAGGCGGCCACGAGGTAGGGCCTTGTAGCTCCACCGACCTACTTCCTTCTCCTATATATACTCTTATACCCTGAAAACATCGAGGGGATCCACGAGATCACTTTTCCACCGCCAAAACCTTCTATACCCATGAGATCCCATCTGGGGACCTTTTTCGGCGATCTGCCGGAGGGGGATTCGATCATGGAGGGCTTCTACATCAACACCATAGCCTCTCCGATGATGTGTGCAAAGTTTACCATAGACCTTCAGGTCCATAGTTATTAGCCAGATGGCTTCTTCTCTCTCTTTGGTTCTCAATACAAAGTTCTCCTCGATGTTCTTGGACATCTATTCAATGTAATTCTTTTTACGATGTATTTGCCGAGATCCGATGAACTGTGGTTTTATGATTGAGATTATCTATGAAGAATATTTGATTCTTCTCTGAATTCTTATATGCATGATTTGATATTTTTTGCAAGTCTCTTCGAATTATCAGTTTGGTTTGGCCTACTAGATTGATCTTTATTGTAATGGGAGAAGTGCTTAGCTTCGGGTTCAATCTTGCAGTGTCATATCCCAGTGACAGTAAGGGCAGCAAGGCACGTATTGTATTGTTGCCATCGAGGATAAAAGATGGGTTTTATATCATATTGCTTGAGTTTATCCCTCTACACCACGTCATCTTGCCTAATGCGTTACTCTGTTCTTATGAACTTAATACTCTAGATGCATGCTGGATAGCGGTTAATGTGTGGAGTAATAGTAGTAGATGCAGAATCATTTTGGTCTATTTGACACGGACGTGATGCCTATATTCATGATCATGCCTAGATATCATCATAACTATGCGCTTTTCTATCAATTGCTTGGCAGTAATTTGTTCACCCACTTTAATATATGTTATCTTGAGAGAAGCCTCTAGTGAAACCTATGCCCCCAGGTCTACTTTACATCATATTAGTTTCCGATCTACAATTCTAGTTTACTATTTATTTTGCAATCTTTACTTTTCAACCAATACAACAAAAATACCAAAAATATTTATCTTATTATCTTTATTAGATCTCACTTTCGTAAGTGACCGTGAAGGGATTGACAACCCCTTTATCGCGTTGGTTGCGAGGTTTTCGTTTGTTTGTGCAGGTACTAGGCGACTTGCATGTAGTCTCCTACTGGATTGATACCTTGGTTCTCAAAAACTACGGGAAATACTTACGCTACTTTGCTGCATCACCCTTTCCTCTTCAAGGGAAAACCAACGCATGCTCAAGAGGTAGCCTTGCCCAACCGCCTCCCTCATGACGTTGTCTAAGTCAGAGGCCCTCCAGAAGACAGCCCCCGAGCCCAGCCTGAGGAGGGCGCCGGGCGTGCCTTCCTATGCACGAGAGGGAGGCACCCCATTCGTGGGCGCAGATCCTAAGGTGGTGCCGCTGGAGACACCGCTCTCCTGAGGCTCTTGGCGGAGTAGTTGCTTCTTCTTCTTGGGGATAGCCTCAGGAGGGTAGATGGCGCCTTCGTTGTGTGGGTACTTAATCGCCGCAGCCTGATAGGCATGCTCGAGGGAGCACACTGCGTCCTTCTCGCAGGCGATAGTGATGATGTCACGGTTCCCTCGCATCTTGAGAACATTGTTGCCATGGTGGGTTACTGCCATGAACTTAGCCAGGGCCGGATACCCAAGGACAGCGTTGTACGGGAGGCGGATGTGAGTGATGTCGAAGTCGATGAGCTCGGTCCGTTATATGTCACGCTGGCCGAAGGTGACAGGGAGGCGGATCTGCCCTATCGGGGTGGTGGAGCCGTCGGTCACTCCTGAGAAGTGCTTGGTGGGCTACAGCTGATCATACGGCACTTGGAGGCGGTCGAACGTCTCGATGGAAAGAACATTGAGCCCCGCACCACCATCGATGAGGGTCTTGGTGACAAGGACATTACTGATGATGGGCGAGCAAAGCATCGGGAGGGCACCGGCAGTTGTTGTGCACTTGAGCTGGTTGGACGAGCTGAAGGTGATGGTGCACTTGGACCACCTGAATGGATGTGTGGCCTTGAGCCTCTGGAGGGCCGCGTTCACCTCACGAGTGAACTTCTTGAAGATGCGGTGGGAGGCTGTGGCCTGAGCACCACCCAAGATGCAGGTGATGGTGCGAGCCTCTTGGAAGCCCCCAGCCCCTCGTGCTGGTGTTGCTTGTCGTTCCTTCTTGGTGGTGGTCGCAGTGGAGGGAGGCCGGCATTGCCCTGAGGACGGTCCTCCCGAGTCTGGTCTCTCCAGGCACCCTCGTGAGGCTGGTCTTGCCAGCGATCCTCATGAGGCTGGTCGCGCCACGCCTGGCGGGGGCAGCAGTCGTCCCAACGTCCTCCACTTCTGCCTCCTTCGCGTCTGTAGCCTTGATTGTTAAGCTCGGGGCATCTACCAAGGCACGCGTCGCAGATGGCCCTGAGCTCCTGACAGTCATTGTTGTTGTGGCTGTGTACGTTGTGGAAGACGCAAAATGGACGGCTGCTCTTGGACGACTCTTGGTGGTCGCAGCCGCGCTTCATTTCTTGACCTTGGCCTTCTTGTCTTCTGGGTCAGCCGCTGGGATCTCGAGGAGGGAGAGGCTCCTTTCCTCAGCTCTTGCGCACTTGGTAGCCATGTTGAACATCCCTAGAGCCATGCACAGATCCTCGTGGACGGCGAGCTCCACCTACATCTTGATATCACAAATACCATCGGAGAACGCCGACATGATGGCTTCGTCAGAAACCTTGGGGATCTTGAGGTGAACGCTGTTGAAGCACTATATGTACTTCTGCAGGGTCTCCCCTCGCTGCTGCTTGATGCGCAGCAGGTCACCCATGGCAGGCGGGCAGTCGCAAGTGCCTTGGAAGTTGGCGATGAAACGCTCGCGCATCTCACCACAGGAGGAGATCGATCATGCGGGCAGATTCAAGAGCCATGAGCGCGCGCCATCCTTGAGGGCCATGGGGAACCAGTTCGCCATGACCTTTTCGTCGCCGCTAGCCACCTTGATGCTTAGCTCGTAAAGCTGCAGGAACTCCGCAGGGTCGAGCGTGCCATCGTAACATGGAGGCAAGTCAGGCTTGAACTTGCCTGGCCAGACGACGCTGCGCAGCTCAAGGGTGAAGGCGCGGCATCCCGCTGTGGTGACCGGAGCTCGTCGTGGAGGTGGAGCCTGATCTTGGTGCTCGCGCGCCACCATTCAGGAGGCGCTCTGCCTTGACGTGGCGGTGGAGGGAGCGCTAGAGCCCCTTCTTGCAGCTGTTGGACCTCCCGGCAGCTTTCTTCTTCGTGCGCGGGTGCCCGGTGTGGTGGGTCACGCCATGGGGCCGCACATCTTGGAACGAGGCGACGTCCTGACGGGGAGGTGGCGGAGGTGCTCCATGGGCTACGTCACCCGTAGCACGCGACAGATGAGGTAGCGAGAGGGATGGTGCAGGCGAGCCCCCAGCCATGCTGACTAGCTCGGCGATGCGGTCCAACCAGTCTTCGTAGAGGTTGTCGACCGGGAAGTAGCGCATGAGCTCACGTAACATGAGAAACGCATCCTGTGCGTTCGCCGGACCGTGGAGACCGTGAGATGACGAGCCGACCGCAGTCAGTGACGGGTTGGCGGTGCATCTGTCCTGCCGCATGGAGGGGTGCTACGACGAAGCTTGCTGCTCATGCCCCACCGGGTCGGTGACGGCGTTGGCGGCAGGTGATAGAGAACGACGGGGAGGCCCACCAATGGGCGCCATCTCGGCGACACGCGCGGTGAGAGCAGCTCGACGCTCAACACAGGCTTCACGAGCATCAGCCTTGGAGACGGTGGAGCGGCAGCGAGTCAATCGACGGAAGAGAAGCTTTGACACACCTCTAACTAGCGCGCCAAATGTCGGATCAAGGGCTCCGCAGACCCTTGAGAGGTTTGAACACTAGGATGCGTACGAAGAACTCCTTCTTCCCAACCCGTTGGCCCAACGATTCCACATCCTAGCTCAATGGACCCAAGGGACAAGAGACACAGCTGTTGATCCTGGTTCGGACCACCTTGCGGTGTAATACTCTACTCCAACTTTGTGGTGGATTGCCTCGAGAGGCTGAGGATGAACTAGTAGAGTGGTCGAACAGCCTCAGGAGGTGATGTGTTCTTGAGATTGATGAGCTAGTGGGTGTGAGGATGGTTTGAATGATCCGATCCTCCACTTGGGTGGTGGCTAAGTCCTATTTATAGTGGCTTTGGTCCTCTTCCCAAATGTAGGCGCGAATTGACCCCACAACGGCCAAATTCAAAGTGAGGCAACTAGTACAAGTTATCCTGACAAAAGTAGTCTTCGCATGTAAAGGCTGTGGTGGTGACATTATAGTGGGCTCGGCGGTGACCTCCATCCTGTCGCCCTAGTGGTCTTGGTCTCATTGCACGAATATAGAAACCTTTGCTTGATTCATCGGGCTCCACGCTTGCGCTTGCCTCCTTGGCACCAAAGGGGAAACTGGTACACTGCACCCGCTGGCGCCCACCTGGCCTTGGACATCATGGCTCACATCATGTGAACCTCGCGAGGTGCACCTTGCCTTGATATCTCCACTCCTCGGGAGCCAGCCTAGTGAGGACACCCCCAGGGAGGTCTTGGTGTCGTCCACCTTGCGAGTATTGGCCCCTCGGGAGGGTCTTGTGTCGTTGCTGCTAAAATTGGGCCGTACTGGGCCGCTGACGGAGCCACGCCGTGGGCCGCAGGCAGGCAAGTCTGGGCACCCCCGTTCCCAGGACGCCGACAAAGGTTATCGAACCAGTAGGAGAACCAAGCAACACAATGTAAACAACACCTGAACACAAATAACAAATACTCGCAACCCGATGTGTAAAAGGGGTTGTCAATCCCTTCCGGGTAGCGGCGCCAGAAATTGGCACGTGGATGGGAGAAATTTGTTAATATTGATAGATCGAATTCCAAATAAAATAAAGTGCAGCAAGTAATTTTTTGGTTTAATAAAGCTGAAAATAAAAGCAAAGGAAAAGCAGATTGCAAAGGCAAATAATATGAGAAAGAGACCCGGGGGCCGTAGGTTTCACTAGTGGCTTCTCTCGAGAAAAATAGCAAACGGTGGGTAAACAAATTACTATTGGACAATTGATAGAAATTCAAATAATCATGACGATATCCAAGCAATGATTATTACATAGGCATCATGTCTAAGATTAGTAGACCGACTCCGGCCTGCATCTACTACTATTACTCCACACATCGACCGCTATCCAGCATGCATCTAGTGTATTAAGTTCATGGAGAAATGGAGTAATGCAATAAGAACGATGACATGATGTAGACAAGATCTATCTATGTAGCGATAGACCCCGCCATTTTATCCTCAGTAGCACCGATACATACGTGTTGGTTCCCCTTCTGTCACTGGGATCAAGCACCGTAAGGTCGAACCCGCTACAAAGCACCTCTTCCCATTGCAATATAAATAGATCAAGTTGGACAAACAAAACCCAAATATCGGAGAAGAAATATGAGGCTATAAGAAATCATGCATATAAGAGATCAAAGAAACTCAAATAACTTTCATGGATATAAAAAGATAGATCTGATCATAAAATCAAAGTTCATCTGATCCCAACAAACACACCGCAAAAAGAGTTACATCATATGGATCTCCAAGAGACCATTGTACTGAGAATCAAACGAGAGATAGGAAACAATATAGCTACTAACTACGGACCCGAAGGTCTACAAAGAATTACTCACGCATCATCAGAGAGGCATCAATGGAGGTGGTGAACCCCTCTATGATGGTGTCTAGATTGGATCTGGTGGTTCTGGACTCTGCGGTGGCTTGAATTGATTTTCATCGACTCCCATAGGGTTTCTGGAATGTTGGTGTATTTATAGATCAAAGAGGCGGTCTGGTGGCACCCGAGGTGGGCACAACCCACCAGGGCGCTTAGCCCTCTAGGCGCGCCTTGGTGGGTTGTGGTCCCCTCGAAGCACCCCCGAGGCGTTGCCTTGGCACGTTAGGTCTCTTTTGGTCCATAAAAAATCTCAGTAAAGTTTTGTTGCATTTGGACTCTGTTTGGTATTGATTTTTTGCGATGTAAAAACAATGTAGCAACCAACACTTGGCACTATGTCAATAGGTTAGTACCAAAAAATGATATAAAATGATCATAAAACATCCAAGATTGATAATATAACAACATGGAACAATCAAAAATTATTGATACATCGGAGACGTATCACCATCCCCAAGCTTAACTCATGCTCGTCCTCGAGCAGGTAAGTGATAAAAATAGAATTTTGGATGTGGAATGCTGCCTATCATGTCATATCATATTCTTTTCTTTATAGCATGGACATTTGGACTTTTATATTGTTCAAAGCAATAGTCTAGTATTGACATGATAACTTAAATACTCAAGCATATCAACAAGCAACCATGTCTTTCAAAATATCAACGCTAAAATAAGCTATCCCTAGCCCATCATGCTCAATCATTGATCCATTCATGAAACACACTCGCATATTAACTACACCCAATCCTCAAGTACGATCATAGTGCCTCCTAGTTGGTGCTTTTGTAAGAGAAGATGGAGACTCAAATTCAAAATAAAAATTGCATAACCTAAAAGAAAGGCCCTTCGCAGTGGTAAGTAGGGATTTGTAGAGGTGCCAGAGCTCAAAGAAAAAAACTTAGAGATAAAAACATTTTAGGACGTGTGTTCTTCCCACCAACGAAAATGACTTAGAGTTCCCAACACTTTTGTAACACCCCGGATGTAACTTGCCATATTTGTAACTCCGACTCTTGCCATTTTCGGCTTTATGTTATGAGATTCCCTTCATGGTTGGGCTTTTGTTTTTCATTTTGCATTTTGTTCATGTCATGCATTTCATATCATGTCATCATGTGCATCGCATTTGCATTCGTGTTCGTCTCATGCATCTGAGCATTTTCCCTGTTGTCCATTTCGCAATCCGACACTCCCACATGCACTCGGCGCACCCCTCTTGTCTCTTTTCATTAGCAGGAGTTAAACGTTCTTGGCATGGGTCGAGATTTTCCAAGTGGCCTTGGTCCATCACCGGTAGACCGCCTGTCAAATTTCGTTCCATTTGGAGGCGGTTTGATACCCCAATGGTTAACCGGGTAACCGCAAAAGCCTCTTTGTGTTGTAGCCTAACACCCCTTCAAAACAGCCCATTAACCCATCTAAACCATCTCCACGTTCTCCGCCGCTGGATCACGATCGTGTGGGTGAAAACCGCACCTCATTTGGACACTCCTACCTCCATCTACCTATAAATATGCACCCCCACCAAAAAATCGCAGATGAAACCCTATCTTTCCCCCTCTCCGCGCTCCCAGGTGGCTTCTCGGTCGGAATGGTGTGACCACTTCACTTTCAGGAATTTGATTGACCTGTTGCGAGTCTTGCACTCAGTTTCTTCAATAATAGCAACGGGATGCACATGATAAGAAAAATCTTCTTGGAGATCAATCTCTTCGAAGTTGATAGTGCGCTCAGGAGTCTTGAAACACTTGCGATGCTATGACATGTGAAACACATCGTGCACATTTGTGAAGTTGGACGGAAGCTCAAGTTGATAGGCGAGGTCGCTCTTTTACCAATGATCTTGAAAAGACCCACATATCTAGGGGCATGCTTCCCTTTGATATCGAAGCTACCAGTGCCTTCCGTTGGAGAGACGCGGAGGTAGACATGGTCACCGATCTCGAAAGCCAAGTCACGGTGCTTGCTATCATAGTAACTCTTCTGGCGCGATTGCGCGGCTTTGAGATTTCCACGGATGACTTTACACATTTATTCAGCCTCTGTGATCAAGTCGTTGCCAAGAAGTTGGCGTTCACCAGTCTATGACCAATTGAGAGGAGTATGGCACTTTCTGCCATAGAGAATTTCGAATGGGGCCTTGCCCGAACTCACTTGGAAGCTGTTGTTGTAGGAGAACTCCGCATATGGAAGACAATCTTCCCACTTCATACCGAAAGAGATGACACAAGCCCTGAGCATATCTTCGAGAATTTGATTTACTCGCTCGACTTGGCCACTTGTTTGAGGATGGAAAGCTGTGTTGAAGCGAATGTTGGTGCCCATAGCCTTCTGGAAGGAGTCCCAGAACTTGGAGGTGAAAAAGCTTCGACGATCTGAAGATATCAATTGCCGAATTGTCACACCCTAGCTAGTTCATGCACTAGAGTGTTGCATCATGTTTAATTTCCCAGAAAACTGAAATGGGGATGACAGAACCCCCAGCACCCCCCTCGAACAACTAGGGTTTACTAAAAACTTTTTCAATGAACCTGAAATGCCCTTCTAAAAAGTCCACCCTTTTTGTTTTGGGTTAAAACCTTTGACAAAAATGGTGCACACTTTTCTAGGACATCATATGGTCATTGGATTAATTCATTACTAATTGCATTTCGGCAATTTAAATCTTATAAATATTTTAAAATGCCAAAATAATCCTGAAAGTATTTTTAGGCTGTTGAGAATATTTCAAATGTGCCTCTGAATATTTCCAGGTTTTTCCTAAATGAAATAGTATTTTTACTATTTCAAAACACAAAACAGAATAAATAAAAAAACAGAAAAAGAGAGAGAAAGAAACTAACCTGGCAAGTCACCAGCCGGCCCACCTGGCGGCCCAGCACTGTGCTGGCCCATGCCAGCCAGCTGCTTCTTCCCCGCCAGGTAGGCAGGGAGGTGACGCCGGCGTGCCTGAGCTCGCCATGGCGCCACCTGCTTGCCGCCCGCGCCACCGGACGTCTGGACGACCTCCACGTCGTCGCCCCGACCCCCTGGACCCTTCCATTCGCCCCAACGCCTCTCCCTCGCCGTTCCCCACCATGGCCGACGCCCCTGCCCCGCACCGTCGTCATAGCCGCGCCCTCCGTCGTTGACTACATCGAGCAGGCCGAGCCCCGAGCGCTCGCCCGCTCTGGAATCGCCCTGACCCCGTCTTCCCCAACTCCGGCCACCGGAGATCCCCTTCGCCGTCCCCACCGCATCAGCTCGTCCCCGACCTCGCCGATTGCCTCGACGTGACCCCCGTGAGCTCATCCGCCTCCCCATCCTCTCCGTTTAACTTCTCGAGCACCGCAGCGACCGCACCAAGCTCGGCCGCACCCACCGCCGCCACCGCACGTCGCTGTCGTGGACACAGCCACGTTGGCTCAAAACCGAGCACGCCATCATCTTCAACACACTCACAGGAGCCCGTAGCACCCCCGCATGCCCCTCGTCGTGCCTCCTAGCGACTAGTTCGACCTCGCCCGAACTCTGGCAGCCGCAACGCTCATCGCCGATGATGTTTCCGGCCACCCCAGCTCCACCCACTGCCACCACTCGACGCGGCTCACTCCCCGCATCACGTAGATGGTCTCCGCCGTCCTTTTGGTCGCCGGAGTGCAAAACCCGTGCTGCTCCGCCGCGTCTGGCCTCCGGCGGCTAAACGCCGGCGAGTTTGACCCTGTTTGACCCTGTGTGGGCCCAGGTTGACCTCCCGTGAGTCTCTGACACGTGGGACCGCCCAACTAATTAACTTAGATTAGCACTAATCAAAAATTAGTTAGTTAATTAACTACTAACATGCGGGTCCCACTGGTCAGGTTTGACCTGGACCGGCCCGTTGACCCCTGACGTCACTCTGACGCAATAAATCATTTACTGGATTTATTCTTATACAGGAAATTCCAGAAAATATTACAAACTTCAAAAATTCATAACTTTTAATCTGTAACTCCAAATGGAAAGAGTTATATAGAAAATTTGATCAGAAAAATTCAATCTTTCCATCTGTAGTGGTTTCATGCATGACAAAACACTTTAACATTGTTGTTTAGGTGAAACAAGCTAATACACTTATAATGCTTAAGAACATAAGCTTCCATTTGAATCTTTGATTCAAATGGACCCAAACCAACTTGTTTCACATTGCATTAGGCAGGACACCTCATATTGCCATGTCATAGCATGCATCATATTGTTGCATATTGCCATGTGATGATTGTATTCTCTGGTGTCTTTCGTGGTAGGTTCTGCCTCCGAGGATATTTCTGAGTATCCAGCTGAAGGGCAGTACCCTACTACTACTCCATCAGGCAAGCAGCCCCATTGATCATATTGATACAATCCCATGTTCTCGCTTCTGCTCTCATTTACTGCATTAAGACAACAACGTTTCAAACTGCTTTGTGCTACAGTAGTTGAACCCTTATCCTCTGCATGACCTGTCATTGCCACAGTAACTAGATGAAACCCACTAGCATGTGTAGGAGTTGATTGAGCCATGTATGTGTTTCCTACCTTGCTATGCCTGCTATGCTTAGAGTTGTGTTAGGTCTGGTTCATCTTGGTGATGGGCTAGAGTGAAATGATTATGTCGGTAATGTGAGGGATGTGTTGAACATGTTTTGGTAAAGGTATCGATGAGCGGCCATGTAGGAGTACATGGTGGGTTGTTTCATTGAGGCCGTCCATAAGAACTGAGATCTGTATGTGTGATTTAAGATTCAGCTACTACCACACATTGGGCCCTGAAATATGACCCTGCTTGACTTACTGACCCCTCTCGTCCTCTGTCCAAGAGTTGCAACTACTTTCTGGTGTTTGTAGGTTATGTGTTGGCGGCCGTGCGTAGCGCTGACCCTAGGGGTGGGCTATGATGCGATAGATACACCGTGGCCGGGTATGCTGGGCGCCCGTTTGGCGTCTCGGGACCCTGTACACTTTGCGGCCTCAGGCACGGTATTCCCACGGGTGTCGCCTTACCATGGCCTGGGACCGTTTGCGCCTTTTGGCTCACATAGATGATAGTGTCGCTAGCATCCATATGACAGAGAACCCGGGCCGACATGACTAGTCGTCGACCCAAAGTGGCACTAACTTATGGGGACAGGCATACATGAATCAACATCGAGCATGTCGGTCAGTAGCGTGCGAATCCGGGCTGTAGCACTGGGCTAACAGGACTCCGGTGAACCGGGCTGTAGCAGGCTAGGCAGGACTCCGGATGTCACCACGTGACATTTCCCCCGAAGGGACAGACACAGGAACAAAGTGAATCACATGTCGGACAGTCTAAGTGTTCCGGAGCAGTAGTGCTGGGCTAGCAGGACTCCGGGTAAATCGGGCTGTAGCGGACTACCATGGCTCAGTGGAAGCACTAGACTACATTTCCCCATAAGAGAGGCTACCAAGGATAAACAACTAGGTTGTCCGATCCCACACATAGCAATACACGTCACACATACACATAACATGCAAGTATGTGTTGTACAACATGGCATCACAACATAACGCAAACTCATATAGATAACGGCCCAAAAGAGCCACATAGCATTAAATACAAACAGAGGTCACATGACCCATCATTCAGAGCATACAAGCAACGGAAGCATTACATGTCTGAGTATAGACAACTAAAAAAGAAAAGGGCTGAGAAGCCTGACTGTTTACAAGTCCCTCCCAAGGGTTCAAGATCGTAGCTGAGAAAACAAGCTACTCGTCAAAGTCCAAGCGGTACTACTAGTGAGACAAATTTCTCACCTGCAAAACACAAATAAAGCAAACGTTAGTACAAAGGTACTCAGCAAGACTTACATCAGATCCTATCGTACATGCATTTGTATCAAGAAGGTAATGTGGGGTTTAGTTGCAGCAAGCCAGCTTTGACTCAGTGGCTATCCTGTTCTACGACAATGAGAAACTTCTTTGAGGTGAGGCAGCGCACACGAGTCCACTTACCACCACATCAATACACTGCTATGGATTCATCCCCGTCTCTCTACGAGAAGGCCATCCATAGCACTCACACTTGTCTTGAGCATTTTAGATTATCCATTTCAAGTTGTCTATGTACCACATAAGCATTCAAGAAGTCCATAACCAAGGACACGGCTAATCGAATAGATCATGATAACCCTGCAGGGGTGTACTTTTTCACACATGCTCTCACCACTTATCACCATGTACACGTCATGTACCTCGGCAACCTTCAAGCGGAAGCCTGGCGAGGGTGTCGGCCACGACCTGACTAACCACACAAGTCTCTCATCCAGGTTTATCGCCAATTCGGGTTCCATCTGCAAGGAGATCCGGCCGGGGTGTCGCTCACGGCCCCAAACAATGTGAGCAGGGTTCCCAAGCCCACCATCCGGGTGCCACTTGGTACACCGTGCCACTGTGCCTAGTCTGTCCCAAGCCCACTTGGCTGGGTGCCACTTGGTAGACTACTAACACTACCTACACACACCAGAAACTAATTGCAATTCGTGGACAAAGATCAAGTTGGCTAATAATTCGAGAGGGGTCGAGTTACTGGAACCCAATGTGTGCTAGTATCTAGTCATTGGACAACATACACAGAACTCAGTTCTTAGCGACGGTTCCAGTGAGACAACCCACCATGTACTCCTACATGGCCTCTCACCACTACCTTTACCAAATCGTGTTCACACTCTTAACTCTCAGCACCAGAACATATCGTACCTCTCCAATTCATTCCCGATGAATCAGACCTGACATACTCTAAGCAATAGCAGGCAATGCATAGCAGGAACACAACATGGCTCAATCAACTCCTGCACATGCTAGTGAGTTTTAACTATTTACTTTGGCAATGATAGGTCATGCAGAGGAATGGGTTCAACTACCGCAGCATAAAGTAGCAGTTGAATCGTTGTTGTCCTAATGCAATAAATGAGAGCAGGAGCGAGAGAGTAGGATTGTATCAAAATGAACAAGGGGGTTTGCTTGCCTGGTAGATCAACAGGGGGCACAGCTCCTCTGACAGGTACTCTGGATCAGTCTCCGGAGTAGGACCTATCGAGAAGGAACGGTGTCACAATCAAACACAAGCATATGCAACAATATGATGCATGAATATGGCATGAATATGTGATGTGTTTTGAGCTAGTGCATTTAGCATTCAACTTGGAAGAGGTCCATTTGAACCAAAGGTTCAAATGCAACTCTAATTTAAATCCCTTTAAATGCCATAAGTGTGTTTTCATATATACAGCATGTATAGGTTGGTTTGTCATGCATGAAAATGGTATAGATGGATGATTGAATTTTTCTGATCATTTTTCATATATAAATTATTTCAATCTAAGCTACGGTTGAATTTCTATGAATTTTTGAAGTTTATATCATTTTCTGGAATTTCCTGATTTATTTTAAACCAGAAAATGATATATTGCGTCAACACAGTGTCATGCTTACGTCAGCAGGTCAATGGCGCTGACCAAGTCAAACCTGACGTGTGGGGTCCACACGTCAGTGACTCGGTTAGTTAACAGGGGGTTTATTTAGTCTAATTAGGATTTGTGGGCACCGGGCCCACTGGTCAGCGACTAACTAGCTAACTAACCTAGGTTAATTAGTGTTAAACTAATACTAACTAAAATGCCAGGGGGGTGGCCCACGCGTCAGTGACACAAGGGGAAGGTCAACCCTGGTCAGCGGGGTCAAACCCATCGGTGACTCGACGCCGGCTAGGCCAGACGCGGCGGAGGGCGTCGGAAATCGCCTTCCGGCGACCAAACGCGCGGCGGAGACCACCTACACGATGCCCAGGCTCGCGCGCATCCAACGGGACATGCAGGAGGTTGTGGGGTGGCCCGAGACGACCGCGGCGAGGTCATCCGTGGCGGCCGGAGCACGGCTACGGGCGGGAGCGGGCTGCGGGGCTCTGCGGCACCCTCGTGGCACCAGGAGCACGACTGGGTGCTCGGGGGCGGCTGGCTCGGGCTCTGGCCATGGTGGCTCCATGATCAGCGGCGAGGAGCTACGGCTGTGGTGGGGAGAAGGAGCTATGGCGTGAGAACGGAGGAACGGGAAGAGGGGAACGGAGCAGAAGCTCACCGCGGACTCGACGGGCTTGATGACGAGCTCGGGGACGCACTGGAGACAGTGGGGCGGCGATGGGGATCCACGGCGGCCGAAGATGAAGACAACGGCGATGGAGGCACTCTAGGGCTTCCCGCGTCGCGTGGCTCGACGGAGAGGTAGCAGACGGCGGTGCAGAGCTTGCAGACACGGAGAGAGGGCGAGGGGGAGGAGGTGGCTACGGCAACGGCGAGCGGCGCCGATGGCAGCGCTCAGGCGGGTGAGAGAGAGCGGCAGAGGAGGGGAGGCCACGGGAGAGAATGAGGGAGGTGTGGGGCAGCGCGTGGCATCGTCCAGGGCGTCCAATGCGACGGGGGAGTGAGGCAGGCAGGCAGGAGGTGGCTGGACGCGTGCGTGCGCGCCGCGGGCACACGCCCCTGTCCTCCTGGCGGGAGGTGGAGGACGACTGGCACTGGCCAGTCGGCTGGGCCGGCCTGTTGGGCCACTAGGCTGCCAGGCTGCACAGGGAGGTAAGTTCAGGTAAGGTTTTTTCCATTTTTGTTTTCTTTTCTATTTTCTGGCATTTGTTTCTGATTTAGTAAAATACTAAACCAATTTATTTCCTTATGCCAATTTTTGTAGGAGCTAATGGTATTATTCCAGAGTTCCTCCATAACTAGCATAATTTTTGGACATATATTATATATATAACATATATGTATCCAATGCAAATAATTATTGCATTGATTCCAAAAGGCCAAAATAAATATCTATGAGCTCCTAATAATATTTGTTTGAATTTTAACTCTGACAAATATTATGAGAGAGCAACATGAACATTTTCTTGGACCTTTTCGGAGCAAATTTTATTTGAGTTATTTCCAGAAATAATTTCTGAGGGTTTCACAAATCCCCATTTCAAATTTAAATGGAGTTTAAACATGATGCACAAATGACTAGCTGGTCTAGGTCACAGCAGAACTAGGGATGTGACAACTCGCCCCCACTCAAAAAAAATCTCGTCCCGAGATTCAGGAGTTGGCGGAAAGAAAGCGGTGTACTCAAGTCGAAGACGATCTTCACACTCCCAGGTAGCTTCTCTCTCGGAATGATGAGACCATTGAACCTTGAGAAACTTGATGTTATGACGTCGGGTGACACGCTCTGCTTGATCAAGGATGCAAACAGGGTACTCTTGATAAGTGAGGTTATCTTGGAGATCAAGCGTTTCGTGGTCCACTCAACGGATGGGATCCGAGAAGCAATGCCTGAGTTAAGAGACGTGGAAGACATCATGAACTCGAGAAAGATGTGGGGGTAGTTCCAGCTGGTAGGCAACCTCTCCTTGTTTAGTGAGAATGCAAAAAGGACCAATGTAACGAGGAGCCAACTTGCCCTTGATACAGGAACGGTGGGTACCCTTCAAAGGAGTAACCCGAAGGTAAGCTTTGTCGCCAACTTCATAAGCCACTTCCTCATGACGACGGTCATACTGGCTCTTTTGACGAGATTGGGCTATTTTCAAATTCTCACGAATGATGCGAACTTGCTCTTCTGCCTCCTGGATCATATCCGGTCCAAAGAATTGTCTTTCACCGGTTTCTGACCAGTTCAAAGGTGTTCGACATCTTCGTCCATACAGAACCTCAAAAGGAGCTTTCTTGAGGCTGGATTGGTAGCTATTGTTATAAGAAAACTCGGCGTAAGGAAGACACTTCTCCCAATCCATACCGACTGATAACGCAAGCTCTGAGCATGTCTTCGAGAATTTGGTTGACCCTTTCCACCTGACCAATTGATTGAGGGTGGAAAGCGGTACTGAAGGAAAGATGGGTGCCCATGGCAGTTTGGAAACTCTCCCAGAAATGAGAAGTGAAAAGACTACCATAGTCTGAATTGATCTCTAGTGGGACACCATGAAGTGAAACTATTTGAGAAATATATAAGTCTGTGAGCTGACTAGCGGTGATACTCTCTCGAACAGGTAGGAAGTGAGCCACTTTGGAAAGACGATCAATGACTACAAAGATAGCATTATTCCCTCTCTTGGTCCTGGGAAAGCCGGTGATGAAGTCCATACCAACTTTATCCCATTTCCACTCAGGAATAGCTAAAGGCTGAAGGGTGCCATCAGGCCTTTGATGCTCTGCCTTAACGCGATGACAAACGTCACAGTTAGAAATGAACTGAGCAATTTCTTTCTTCATCCTAGTCCACCAGAACCTCTGGCACAAGTCCCGATACATCTTAGTACTACCCAGATGAATCGTGAGAGGAGATTCATGGGCCTCCTTAAGGATTAGTTGCCGAGGATGCTGCTTCTTGGGGACTACCAGGCAATTCCCGAAGAAAACAACACCTCGATCATCTATAGAGAAACTACCAGCAATGCCCTTGGCAATGTTTCTCTTGATCCGGGTAATCCCCGTATCATGCTTCTGGGCTTCTATGATATGATCCACAAGAGTAGGTTTCGCCACCAAGGTGGAAAGAAATCCGTGAGGAGCAATGTGAAGATTAAGCTTACAGAATTCCTCATGGAGAAGTGGTTGGCCCTGCTGCAACATGAGATTTTTGCAATAGGACTTACGACTTAGTGCATCAGCCATGACATTGCCCTTGCCTAGGGTGTAGGTAATCCCTAAGTCATAATCTGAGATCAACTCCAACCAACGTCTTTGCCTAAGGTTCAAATCTGGTTGGGTGAAGATATACTTAAGACCCTGGTGATCGGTGTAAATCTCGCAACGTTAACCAAGAAGGTAATGTCTCCATGTCTTAAGCGCATAGACTACGGCTGCAAGCTCTAGATCATGTGTAGGATAATTCTCGTCATGTGGATGAAACTATCGAGATGCATAGGCAATCACATGACGATCCTGCATAAGGATGCAACCTAGTCCCTGACGTGAGGCATCACAATAGATAACAAAGTCCTTAGTGAAATCCGGTGGAACAAGTATGGGAGCAGAAGTCAGGTGTCTTTTCAGTTCCTAAAAACTGTGCTCACACTGTGGGGACCACTCAAACTTTTTATCTTTCTTGAGAAGTTCCGTGAGAGGTTTGGCCACTTTGGAGAAGTTCTCAATGAAGCGGCAACAATAACTGGCTAGGCCAAGGAAACTCCTAACTTGCTTAACCATTTCAGGCGGAGTCCAATCAAGAACGGCCTGAACTCTCTCGGGATTGATAGCAATGTCCTTACCAGAGATTACGTGGCCGAGATAGGTCACTTCTGGCAACCAAAATTCTAAGATGTTCTCTGAGTTTTTCTAACACAAGTCTAAGATGTTCGGCATGCTCTTCCTCGTTCTTTGAGTAAATAAGGATATCATCAAGGTAAACGACGACGAACTTATCTAAGTACTCCATGAAGATCGAGTTCATCAAGTGGGAGAATGTAGCTGGAGCATTGGTTAGACCGAAGGACATGACGGTGTACTCGTACTGGCCATAACGAGTGACAAAAGCCGTCTTAGGAATGTCCCCATTTCTGATCTTGATTTGGTGATAGCCTAACCTCAAATCCATCTTTGAAAAGACTAAGGATCCAGCGAGCTGATCATACAGGTCGTTGATCCCGGGGAGCGGATACTTGTTCTTTATCGTGACCAAATTAACGGGACGATAATCTACAACCATTCGGTCCGTACCATCCTTCTTCTTGACGAAGAGGATGGGCCAAGCCCAGGGAGAAGAACTAGGACGGATGAAACCCTTTTGCAAGGATTCATCGAGTTGTTTCTTAAGCTCAGCTAGTTCTAAGGGTGCCATCTTGTAAGGTCTCCTAGAGATTGGAGCGGTTCCTGGGATAAGATCTATGACAAACTCCACATCTCTGTCAGGTGGAATACCTGGCAGTTCCTCTGGAAAGACATCCGAAAAGTCACGGACTACTGGAATATCTTCAAGGTCTGGAAGAGGGCTGGCATTAAGAGAATAGAGTTGACGCTTTGCAACTCTGGTGGAGACAGTGACTATCTTGCCAGATGGGTGTGTAAGCTGAACGGACCTGGTGTAACAATCAATCTTGGCATAATGAGCTTTCATCCACTCCATACCCAAGATGATGTTTGTCGGTGTACTAGAATAGGGGTACCCTAGTACCCCGAACTTGTGCACGGGAAGTTGCAGCACCCCGCGGCAAAGGCTTGCCGGGTGATCACCAAGTTCCCCCAAGGTTCCCTTGGAGCCATCCAAGAACAAAGTATTTAAGCTAAGGAGACAAGACCCCGGCAAGAGGAGCTTGCCGGGAAGGCCAACCAGGGCGCTCCAATGAACTTGCCGCGACGCGCCACGCGCTCCGGCAAGGCAACAAGGCCCCGGCAAGAGGAGCTTGCCGGGAAGACAATCCAAGGTACCTCGAAGCCCGGTGAGCGACAAGCTACCGGATCCGACAAGATAACAACAGCGGCAAGGCGCTTGCCGCGGCAGGCGGCCACTCTGCGCCCATGCTCCAGCGCATCCACCAACGTGTTGCTCTGGGGGCCTCTCCGGGCGTACGTGGCGGGAGGCTGTGCAGCCAGCGGTGCGCAGTGGCATGCCAAGCTGACAAGATTGCCATCGTGGCGAACGGTGGCGCCCCTAACGGTCCTTTCCTGCACTGTTCGGGCGACTCAGACGGGCATTTAATGTCCTTGTCCCCTGCCGTCAGGGTTAGGTAGGGTGCACTGTACAAGAAACTGTATCAACTACCTCGCTTTTTACGTTTTTACCCTCCTCTGCGTTGCCACCTGTCGGTGACCCCTTTAGCGTATAAAAGGAGGCCCATGCGCAACGTAGAGGGGGTTCGGCTCAGAGGTTCGAAGCCTCAGACAGTTTGCTTTGATCCATCCGTAGCCCAGAGAACATCACACCCTCGCTTTGGAGAGCAAGAACACCAGATAATAGAACCAGACAAGCAATAGTAGGAGTGTTATCTCTCCGGAGAGCTCCGAAGCTGGGTAAACTGCTCGTGTGCCTCGCCTCGATCTGCTCTTCGTGCGATCTCCACCCCCCGCCGAACCGAAAGGGGACCGGTCCGCCGGCCCCATAGGTGTTCGAGGATCAGTTTCCCCGACATCTTTGGCGCGCCAGGTAGGGGGCGTCGAGATTGCGTGAACCTGATCCGGCGTTCACACGAGCTCAATCCTTATTCCCTTCATCAACATGCCACCGAAGAAGAAGACTTCGGCGGCGGCCGCTCCATCCACGTCACTTCCGCCACTGTTGGAGCAAACGAGTGGTGGGATGGACGCCGGCGGAAGAAAGGACGTCGACGAGGAAGTCCATGATGCCGCCAGGTCCAAGAACAAGGCTGCACAAACCTCAGCGACTGTACATGTTCCACGCCACTCTCAGGAGGCGCAAGATCAACAGCATCATGGCACTAGCAGTGCCATACGCATGATAGCCCAAGACCAAGCTGGTGGATCTCGGAGCGCTCAAGACCAGTATGCACGTCAGCGCGCTGGTACGAGCGGGGCACGGTCGCCTGGACGGGATACTGCTCCTTCTAACATAGTTAGAAGTTCGAGCACATCCCGCTCCTCGCGCCGTCCGCCACTACCACCCACTACCCCAGCAAAAGCTTTGGCGCAAGCTCAACTTCTCCTAGATTACCCTCCGACGTCAGACAAGATCAACGAATGGAGAGCCACCATTCAGAGTCTCATCGGCTACGCCAACGGCGACACTCCATGGCGGCCGAGCGCGTCGCCGCCGCGGCAGGACCGCCGGACGCGAGCCGGTGGCGACAAAACGGGCGGAGGTGCAACTACCATGCAATCACCGCCCCGAAGGCCAAGATCGCTGACTCGTCGGATCCACCTCGACAGCGACTCCACTGCATCGTCGGATCCACGAGCTTGTCGTGATCAGCGCCAAGTTCTTCATGATCGACAACAAGAAGACGCTCGAACCCGCATCGAGCGCCGAAGAGAAGCGCGACGTCAATCCGACAAGCGCGCTGGGCCCTCGGTTGACATGCATGCGCCAGGGGAACCAGGCGATCTGCCGTATGCGGTAGGTTGTCCTGCATTCACTCGTGAGCTGCGGCAAGTCCAGTGGCCCAGTACAAAGAACTTCAAGCCAGACGTACGAGAGAAGTACGACGACAAGACGCATCCGTCAGAGTTCCTCAGCATTTACACTATTGCCGTGCAAGCTGCCGGGGGACGAGATGACAAGATCCTTGCCAACTACTTCCCGCTGGTGCTCAAGCCCAATGTCAGGTCCTGGCTCATGCACTTGCCGGACAACGCCATATCCTCTTGGGATGATCTGTGCCATCAGTTTGTCGGCGCCTTTACCGGCGGACACAAGCCTCATGGCCAGGAGAGTGATCTTCATTTGCTCGCCCAGAAGGAAGGAGAGCCCCTACGCAAGTACATTCAGAGATTCAGTAGCGTGCAGCACAACATCCCAGACGTCCACCCTGCCGCGGTGATCAGCGCGTTCCATCAGAACATGCGGAACCGCAATATGCGGGAGGAAATGGCGATGTGCAAGATCAGGGACGTCAGTGAGTTATATGCACTGGCCGACAAGTACGCTCGTGCTGAGGAAGGGAGGAGACTCCCCGGAGAAAATATAGGAGCGGGAGGATCTGACAGCGAAGATGCCGCCCCGACAAGGAAAACCCGGCGGCGGAACAACAGAAGGAGGAAAGGCAAAGAAGTGCTAGTTGTTGAGCAGTCCGGCAACGGTGGCGGCGCCAAGGAAGCCAAAGCTGGTGACTCCGGCAAGGAGGTTGCCGCGGAGGTGGCGGTCACCGACAAGCAGGACGGCACCAACAAGCAGTATTGCAAGATTCACCGCACCAAGGGCCATGATCTTCAGAACTTTAAGAGGGTCGAGCAGCTTGTTGAGCAACAGAAAGCTGAATACGAGCGGCGCGACAAGGAGAAAGCCCAGGAAGGAGCTGGTGGATCCGGCAAGAAAAGTCCCGGCCGAGGAGGACGCCGCGACAAGGCCAAGCAGCGGCAAGGTGACAGACCTCCTCGCGGCCGCGACAAGGATGAAGATGACGGCGATGATGAAGATATGGATGATGAGGAGACTGATGAGCAGGAGTTCCAGAAAGCTACAGAGGTCCTGTGCGTTGACGGTGGTGCTTCTCTGCATGCCTCGCACCGCCAGCTCAAGCAGTGGATGCGGGAAGTTAATGCAGCAGAACCGCCCGTCGAGTCACGCAAGCCTCTGAAATGGTCCAGCACGCCTATCATCTTTGATATTGAGGACCACCCGGATCGCATAACTGTGGTCGGGTGCTTGCCGATGTTGGTTTCACCAACAATCCGCAACCTCAAGGTCACTAAGATGCTAGTTGACGGCGGGGCCGGTTTGAACTTGATCTCCTCCATGGTGCTCCAGAAGCTCCAGATCCCTGACAGCAAGCTCGAAGAGACCGGCACATTTCAAGGAATCAACCCGGGAAGGAGCAAGCCAAAGGGAAAGATCACGTTGCCGGTAACATTTGGCAGTGAGCTGAACTTCAGGACTGAGAGGGTCACGTTTGACGTTGCCGATTTTCCATTACCTTACAATGGAATCCTTGGCCGTCCGGCACTCGCCAAGTTCATGGCAGCCTCTCACTATGCGTACAACATACTGAAAATGCCAGGCCCAATAAGTGTCATCTCTGTCCCTGGCGACAAGAAGGATGCTCTTATCTGTACCGACAAGATCTACCGGGAAGCAGCAGCCGCAGCAGAACGAAGGACACTTGCCGTTGAAGCTCCCGGGGAGAAGAAGAAGACCAAGTCCGGCAAGAGCTCTGATGCCCACTCCGGCAAGCGCACCTCTTCGGAGTGCTGCGCTATCGTCGAGGACGCACCATCGAGCTCCACCGGCAAGTACAAGAAGGCAATGGCAGCTCCACCTGAGACTAAGAAGGTGTCCGCCAAAGAGGATGGCACTGGTGGTAGCTTCACCATCAGCGCCACTCTTGACCCCAAATAGGAAAGCGCGCTCGTTGCTTTCCTGCGGGCGAATATCGACGTGTTTGCGTGGCGACCATCTGATATCCCCGGTGTTCCCAGGAAAGTGATTGAGCACCACCTTGCCGTCTGTCCTCATGCGCGGCCCGTCAAGCAGAGAGTCAGGAAGCAGGCAGTTGAGCGCCAAGAATTCATCGCAGAAGAAATCAAGAAGTTGGAAGCAGCAGGCCTTGTCAGAGGAGTACTCCATCCCACGTGGTTGGCCAATCCCGTTGTTGTGCGCAAGGCTAACGGGAAATGGAGACTTTGTATTGACTTCACTGATGTTAATAAAGCTTGTCCCAAAGACCCATTTCCCTTGCCGCGTATTGACCAGATTGTTGACTCCACAGCCGGATGTGATTTGCTTTCGTTTCTTGATGCATACTCAGGGTACCATCAGATCTTCATGGCAGAAGAAGATGAAGAGAAAACCGCATTTATCACCCCGTGTGGCACGTACTGCTTCGTACGGATGCCTTTCGGTTTGAAGAATGCTGGTTCAACATTCGCAAGGGTAGTCCACCATGCTTTTGAGCCACAAATACACATAAATGTGGAAGCTTACATGGATGACATAGTGGTCAAGAGCAAGGACAAAGCGACCTTGATTCAAGATTTAGATGAGACATTTGCAAACCTGCGCAAGATCAACCTCAAGCTTAACCCCAAGAAGGGCGTGTTTGGAGTCCCTTCTGGCAAGCTTCTCGGGTTCTTCGTGTCTCAGCGGGGAATTGAAGCCAATCCCGATAAGATCAAAGCCATCGAGCAGATCGAAGCACCAAAGCACGTCAAGGATGTACGAAGGCTTGCCGGTTGCGTGGCTGCTCTCAGCAGGTTTATCTCTAGATTTGCTGAGCGCGCCCTGCCATTTTTCAAAATTTTGAAAAAGGCAGGTCCAATGAAATGGACTCCGGAAGCGGAGGCTGCGCTGCAGGACTTGAAGAGATACCTGTCCTCCACTCCAACGCTTGTCGCACCTAAGCCGCAAGAGAAGTTGCTGCTGTATATAGTAGCAACCAATCAAGTGGTTAGTGCTGCGTTAGTGGCGGAGAGGGAGGCAGATGATGAGCCAGCAACCACGGCAGATCCATCCAGCGACAAGTAGGGGGCTTCGTCGACAAGCTCTGGTCCCAACAAACATGAGTTTGCGCAGGAGCATGATAAGATGCCAAGGAGAATGGTGCAGCGCCCAGTTTACTTTGTCAGTTCCCTTCTGCAGGGGGCTAGATCAAGGTACTCTGGTGTGCAGAAGTTGCTTTTCGGCCTCCTTATGGCCTCGAGAAAGCTGCGCCATTACTTCCAAGCACATGAGATCACAGTCGTCACTCGCTTTCCGCTAAAGAGGGTACTGCAAAATCCAAAAGCAACAGGCAGGATTGTCGAGTGGGCGCTGGAACTGTCAAGCTTTGGCCTCAAGTTTGAGAGCACCTCAACTATCCAAAGGAGAGCATTGGCAGAGTTCATAGCAGAGTGGACGCCAACCCCAGATGAAGAAATTCCAGAAACGAGCATCCCCGTCAAAGAGGCAAGCAAAGAGTGGCTGATGTACTTCGATGGAGCCTTCTCGCTGCAAGGCACCGGTGCAGGTGTGCTGCTTGTCGCACCCACCGGAGAGCACCTCAAGTACGTAGTCCAGATGCACTTTCCCAAAGAGCAAGCAACCAACAATACTGCAGAGTATGAAGGATTGCTTGCCGGTCTCAGAATCGCAGCAGACCTTGGGATTAAGAAGCTCATTGTCAGGGGTGACTCACAGCTCGTCGTCTGACAAGTGAACAAGAACTACCAGAGTCCGTTGATGGAAGCGTATGTCGATGAAGTGAGGAAGCTAGAGGAGCACTTTGACGGCCTACAAATGGAGCATATCCCAAGAGCTTAGAATGATATTGCTGATGGCCTGTCAAAGTGCGCCGCACTAAAGTTACCTGTGGAACCAGGGATCTTTGTGCTTAAGTTGACTCAACCATCCGTAACACCATCAACTGGACAAAGCAAAAAGAGGAAGTTGGTTTCTGATGACTACTTTCCTGCAGAGCTCCCCGAAGCCGCCGCCAAGAAAGTCCCCAAGATCAACACTAAGGATGCTGAGGGGTAGTCTGCTCCGGCAAGCCTAATGGTTTGTTCCGTTGAAGCAGACGCTCCCGACAAGTTTTGCTCCGGCAAGCTTGCCGAGGAACATCAAGCTCCGGCAGGGCCGCAAGTCCCTGCCGTAGAAGCAGATGTTCCCACAGCAGAAGATGTGCCTTTAGTCCTTGTTGTCGAGCCACAGGCTCCAGCATGGGCACAGCAGATTGTCCATTTCCTTCAGACAGGAGAACTTCCCGAAGAGCAAGAAGAAGCGGAAAGAGTAGCCCGGCAGCCAAGTATGTACCAGTTTGTCGATAGCATACTATACAGAAGAAGACTCAACGGTGTGAAATTGAAGTGTATTCGCCGGGAAGATGGACAAAAGCTGTTGGCGGAGATACATGGAGGCATATGTGGCCACCACATCGGCGCAAGAGCACTTGCCGACAAAGCTTTCCGGCAAGGTTTCTTTTGGCCGACAGCCCTCCAGGATGCAACTGCACAAGTAACCAAGTGTGAAGCGTGCCAGTTCCACTCCAAACAGATACACCAGCCAGCTCAAGCTCTCCAGACGATCCCTTTATCCTGGCCATTTTCGGTCTGGGGGTTCGATATCCTCGGCCCGTTCCCCCGAGCTGTCGGGGGGCTTTGAGTACTTGTACGTCGCAATCGACAAGTTCACAAAGTGGCCAGAAGTGCAGCCAGTGAGGAAGGTGACAGCACAGTCAGCAGTCAAGTTCTTCAGGTCGATTGTTTGCCGTTTTGGGATCCCTAACAGGATCATCACCGACAACGGCATGCAATTCACGAGCCGCACCTTCATGCAGTACGTCCAAGACCTTGGCGCCAAGGTCTGCTTCGCTTCTGTTGCTCATCCGAGAAGCAACGGTCAAGCAGAGAGGGCAAATGCTGAAGTGCTGCGCGGGCTCAAGACCAGAACTTTCGACAGGCTGCACAGATGCGGAAGGAACTGGATCGAGGAGCTGCCGGTGGTTCTTTGGTCGATCAGAACGATGCCAAATCGAGCCACTGGCCAGACACCTTTCGCTCTAGTCTATGGAGCAGAGGCAGTTCTCCCCACGGAACTCGTATACGGATCACCTCGAGTGCTCGCTTATGATGAGCTTGAGCAAGAGCAGCTGCGGCAAGACGACGCGCTGCTCCTCGAGGAAGATCGTCTTCAGGCTGCTGTACGAGCTGCTCGATACTAGCAAACTTTGTGACGCTATCATAGCCACGAAGTTAAAGCCAGAAGCTTCGAGGAAGGCGACCTTGTTCTTCGGCGCGTTCAGTCCGCCAAGAATTCCAACAAGTTGACACCAAAGTGGGAAGGCCCTTATCGGGTGAGACGAGTCACACCTGGCGCTGTCCGCCTTGAGACCGAAGATGGCATTCCAGTGAGCAACTCCTGGAACATAGAACATCTTCGTAAGTTTTTCCCATAAGGCGCGGTTGCCGGAACCCGTTCCGGCAACCACCTTTTGTACAAGTCTTGCCGCTGTTGCATGTAATCCTTTGTACAAAGCCGGGCGCAGAACCCGTGCATAAGTAAAACCCTATGTGCTCCGCACAGCCTGTCCATTTCATGCGTTAGTTCCTTTCTTGCATGCAATTATCTGACACTTTGTGCAGCACCTACATCCGGTAAGCAGTAACGAGCCGAAGAGCTCCATATTATTATTTTCTCTTCTTTCTTTTTCTTTTAAAGGAAAAGAAGGTTCTCCCGCACACAAGTTTGCCGGGGGGAAAGGAGAAGATTGTGGTATAAGCCAGGTGTCGTTCAAGCAAAGACTTGCCTTACCGGGAAGCAAATCACAGAAAAGCTAAGTTGCCAAAGTTTGAGCAATCACTTTTTTAAATTTTTGAGTTATCTTCCTCGAACGACCCTGCTTTGTATGGAAAACCTGTGCACGGAGGAACCAACTCGTGGCTAGTTGCGCCCTTACTTTGTTTCGAGTCCGCTCAATAGCTTAAGTGTGCTGCATCTAGTCACGACAAGGTTTCTTGTCAGAAGCAGCGCCGCCAGCAGGCTGCTGAAGTTCCGCACTCAGCGCTCGCGGCTCGGGCGCCTGCACCGACAAGTTCCCTAGAAGCGTAGGGTGAAAACATACAAAGGAAGGAATCCAGTAGAGGAAATAACATTGCAATTGATAGACAGAAATAAAGTTATATTACAAAGATAACTTGTGCAGCTCTAATAGACTGTTTTCATGACATGACTAGCAGCGACAAGGGAAAAGAAGAAATGGGCGTCCTAATCTACGCGCCCGCCCTCGACTCGCTTGATCTCGCTCACCTTGTCCACAATGGGTGCGACAAGGGCCTTGAGTGCGTCCAGATCGGCGTCAGGCGGCAAGGATCGGAGGACGTTGGTGAAGCTGAGGCCTGGGTTGCGGAAGGCCACCTTCATCAGCACCTTCTGGAGAACCCCAGCGCAGATTTTGCGCGACTCGTCGGCCAGCTGCTTTGGGATCCTCTCCCGGAGCCGCTGGAGTGCCATCGCCACGCCCTTGAAGAATAGACTGAGCTTGGCGCTGGGTTGAAGGCTCTCATCGGAAGGATACCCAAAGTCCTCCATCCCCAGCTACGCCAGCACCTTGTTAATGACGGCGGCAGTGTTCACCAGACCCTCGGTCCAGTGCTCCACTGTGTCTCTGAAGGAGTTCTGGGTGACTGCAATGCTCTCCAGCAGCGCCGCGTCAGCCTTGACCTTCTCCACCAAGGTCTTCTCCCGCTCCTTGGCGGCCTCCAGCGTCTGCGTCAGCGTGGCCAGCTTCAGCTCCAGGTCTGCTTTGGAATCCTTGGCGGCGCTGAGCTCCTTGCCCCTCTCAGCGAGAAGGCCTTGCAGTTCACCATGGGCGGCGGCATCCTTCTCGCGCTCACGCTTGAGAGCGGCAATCTCCTCGCCGCTCTTCCCAATATCGGCCTCCAGCCGCGCCACCTTCTCCTCTAGCTCCTTATTGGCGGCCTCTGCAGTTGCCGCGGCATCCTTTGCCTCCTTGAGCACCCCGCCAAGTGCCCGCTCGCGCTCGGCGAGCTCTTCCTCGTAGCTGTCGAGGTGGGCCTTCCGCTGCACTAGCTCGCCTTCCCGCGCGGACTGCTTCTCGGCAGCAAGCCTTTGTTCCTCCTCAGCCTCGGCCTTCTCGAGAAGAAAGGCCGTGCGCTCCTTGTCTACTCGCTCCCGCTCCTGCGCCAGGGATCGAAGAGCTTCTTGATTTTGTCCCCGGAGCTCCTCCGCACACTTCTCCATGTCAACTCCCGCTTTCGCGACAAGCGCTTCCCGGAAAGCCAGCTTGGCTTGCCGGGTGCGGTAGAGTGACAGCAGCTTCCGCAGCAGCTCCTCCTTCTCAGGCTCGCCGCTGCTGCTGCCGGGCGCGTCAACCAATGACAGCCCAGCAGAGGCGAGCACCTCCCCGTCAAAAGTCTCCCCCTCGACTGGCGCCCTGGAGCTCGACGCCCAGGGTAGTTTGATGAAGATGTTGTCACCGGCCTGCAAGTAGGCGCCGGGCTGGGGCTCCTCGGAGCCCGGCTCCGCGGAAGCGGCAGAGGGTTCGGCGGTTGGTGCAGCGCCCGGCGCTCCTGCGGCCTCAGGGTCGTCAGTGCGATCGCCCGATCCCTCACCGGCTTCCGCAGCAGCAGCCCCGGCGGCCTCCTCGCCGGCGGTCTCATCAGCACCGGCACCTTCCTCGCCGGCGCCCTCTGTCTCCATTGGCTCAGCCGAAGATGGGTCTAAAGAACGAAGAAGGGAGAAAAATCAATCAAAAATTCAAGGAAAGAAAAACAGAAGAAGCAGAACCCAAGGGAAAGTTTTTGGGCAAGTGGATTAACTGCGCCAAGATCTTCAGTTACGGCCTCGGTCGCCGCAGGATCAGCAGTGCCGTCCCTTGCCGGAGAGTCCCCCCTTGCCAGAGAGCGCTCCCTTGCCGGGGACTCCTCCCTTGGCGGCGCAGTCGAAGCAGGTGGCACTTCGGGACCGGCCTCCGGGCGCTCCTGATGAGGCTGCTCTGCTCCTGCACAAGTCAACAAGCAAGATATCAACAAAGGAAAAAGCACTCAAGCGCGCCCGACAGTAGAAGGCTAAACTATGAACTTACGCTGGGGGCTGCGCTGGGGGCTGCTCCGAGGGGTGATTGCCGGGTCCGTCAAGGTGGTCTCGGACCCACCTCCTGCCGACGCGATGGGGTCATCCTCGATGACGATCACCGCGGCCTTGGCCCTCTTCGCCGCTCTCTGGGCCAGTGTTCTGAAAAGAAAAGAGTCCAGATTGGAGCAAGTCAGATACAAGATATAAATAGCAAGATTGAAGGATTATAAGGGCGCCAAAGAAAGTCACTCTTCTTCCTCCTCATCGGAGCTGAGCGCGGAAAGATCGAAGTTCGGCCCTCCTCCGGTGCGGCGAGGTGGAGGAGTAGGATCCCTTGCCCGCTTGGCGGGGGCGGCGGCGGTGGCCCGGGAAGATCCCGCTCCAGTTGTCGCTGTTGCGTGAGGCGCTCCCGCAGCAACATTGCTTGCCGCGGTAGAGCGCGTCGCGCGGCTCGGTGGCTGTGGAGCCGGCTGCCGCCCTGCTGCGTCCCCGGCCCTGCGAAGGCGCCTCCTTTGCGGGGCCGGGGGCTCCACCTGCGGTAAGCTCTCTGAAGGTTCAGCCTCCTCCTCGCCGGCCTTGCTCGACTCGGCTTCAGAACCGGCAGGCTCATCCTCGGCCATGAACTCCGCGCGTTTGGCAAGGTTTGCCGCCTCTGCAGCCTCCGCCTCCTCCACAATGAACCCAAACACACCCGCAGCAGCTGCGGCCGCAGCCTCTTCCGCCCTAGTAGCGATGAGCTGCAGCTCCTCGTCGGTGGTGTCACGGGTGAGGCTCTTCTGCTCGTCGGCGCGGACCGGCAATTCCTCCAAGGTGTCGAAGAACGCTCGCACAACGTCGTCCGCAGGCTCTTGCCAAGTCGGGACGATGCCGTGTGAATCGCACAATGGCATCACGGCGCGGATCCGGTCAAGCGAAGAGTTATTGCACAAAGGAACTACGCCCCTCGGCAGTGTGATTGGGTGTTGGGGTCGCGTTTGAATAACTCCAAGAGCATTGCATCCAACTCCAAGACAGTGAAGTTGTAGTTGAGGCCCGGCCGCAGCCTCATGATGTCCGCTGAATTCTTAAATTCCCAGGCGGGCCTCCTCCTCTCCTGCAGGGGGGCAATGCGGCGACGGAGGAAATCTGCCTCGACAGCACCTACGGTGAGCCCGGCAAGCCTGAGGCGAAGAATCCTAGTGATGGCGATCTTCAGCCTCTCGTCTTCCGGGGCCATGTTGCTCCAGTCATTGCCGCGCACTATTGGAGTTTGGCGCACGGTGGTGAAGGGCTGCGGATCCTCCTCGACGATCCAACACCACCCCGCTCTCCACTCCTCCCACTTTCTGCGGAGCTCACCCTCCAAGTACACCTCTTTCTTGCCGACTCTCGAGACCCAGGCAATCCCTCCGACAAGCGGCTCTCCTCTCTCTACCCGAGGTATGAAGAAGTGGCGGAAAAGGGCTACACTAGGGTGGACTCCGACAAAGTTTTCGCACAAGTGTGCGAAAACTGCCATGGTCAAGACAGCATTGGGGGTGAAGTCAAGGAGGCGGAAGCCATACGTGTTCATAATGTCACAAAAGAACTCCGAGAAGGGCGGGTAGAGCCCGCAGTAGAAGAATAGCGGGAAGAACGGGTACCCATTTGGAGCCGACTCCGAGGCAGCGGCCGGGAGTACCCTCGTGCGGGGATGCGCACGCGTCTCCGTCGCCCAAAAGAGGTAGAAGTACTCCCTCAGTTCCTGCACGCCGAGCTGGGGGGTGAAGATCGCCCGCTCCTTCCGCAGCGCCGTGAGCCGCTGCGCCTCGGCCGACTTCACGCCCTTTCCCTTGTCGGCTTTCGGGGCCATGGCGGAGGTGGTGGAGAAGGTCGACGGCGTGGTGATGCTGGTGGCAATGGGCGGGGCGGAGCGCTGCTCTCTCGGCTTCGAGAAGAAGGGGGGAGCGGCGGAGTTTGTGAAGAAGGAGTAGCAGCAACCAGCGAGGGGGAACGAACTGCCCCTGTTTCCTCTGCTTATAAAGAGGGACGGGTCGGACGTTTCGGCCTTCCGCTTAAACAACCACCCACGATCTCTCCCACGATGCCGCATTCAACGCGTGCCGTTATGGGAGAGTGCGGTGGATACGGAACAAGATTTGGCGTGGCCCAGCCCGCATGTGCCCGTGCCCTGTCTTGGGCCTGGCCCAACAGCGCTCGGCACTGTGTCTGGCCCAGGCCCGGGGGCTCCTATCGGTGTACTAGAATAGGGGTACCCTAGTACCCCAAACTTGTGCACGGGCAGTTGCAGCCCCCCGCGGCAAAGGCTTGCCGGGTGATCGCCAAGTTCCCCCAAGGTTCCCTTGCAGCCATCCAAGAACAAAGTATTTAAGCTAAGGAGACAAGACCCCGGCAAGAGGAGCTTGCCGGGAAGGCCAACCAGGGCGCTCCAATGAACTTGCCGCGACGCGCCACGCGCTCCGGCAAGGCAACAAGGCCCCGGCAAGAGGAGCTTGTCGGGAAGACAATCCAAGGTACCTCGAAGCCCGGTGAGCGACAAGCTACCGGACCCGACAAGATAACAACAGCGGCAAGGCGCTTGCCGCGGCAGGCGGCCACTCTGCGCCCATGCTCCAGCGCATCCACCAACGTGTCGCTCTGGGGGCCTCTCCGGGCGTACGTGGCGGGAGGCTGTGCAGCCAGCGGTGCGCAGTGGCATGCGAAGCTGACAAGATTGCCATCGTGGCGAACGGTGGCGCCCCTAACGGTCCTTTCCTGCACTGTTCGGGCAACTCAGACGGGCATTTAATGTCCTTGTCCCCTGCCGTCAGGGTTAGGTAGGGTGCACTATACAAGCAACTGTATCAACTACCTCGCTTTTTACGTTTTTACCCTCCTCTGAGTTGCCACCTGTCGGTGACCCCTTTGGCGTATAAAAGGAGGCCCATGCGCAACGTAGAGGGGGTTCGGCTCAGAGGTTCGAAGCCTCAGACAGTTTGCTTCGATCCATCCGTAGCCCAGAGAACATCACACCCTCGCTTTGGAGAGCAAGAACACCAGATAATAGAACCAGACAAGCAGCAGTAGGAGTGTTATCTCTCCGGAGAGCTCCAAAGCTGGGTAAACTGCTCGTGTGCCTCGCCTCGATCTGCTCTTCGTGCGATCTCCGCCCCCCGCCGAACCGAAAGGGGCCCGGTCCGCCGGCCCCATAGGTGTTCGAGGATCAGTTTCCCCGACAATGTTAATATCTGTAGACTTGAGGGCTACAAGTGAGGCAAGGAATACAAGTCAGTCAACAAGGATTTCATTACCATGGCTTATACTAGATGTTTGCCATTTGGATCTAGGAGTTTGAATGACTAGTGGAAAGGGCATATCACAAAATGACATGTTGTGCAAGTTAGCGTAGCTTTCAGAAATGAAGGAATGAGATGCTCCAGTATCGAACTGAACCGATGCTGGGTGACAATTGACAAGGAGTGTACCAAGAATGACATACGGATCATCATGAGCGTCTTTAGCTGAGACGTGATGCACACATCCACGTTCAGTGGGAGCTGACTTGATACTGATCATCTTGCGTGATGGCTTACCACGGCCAATAGACTTCTCAAGCTGGGGTGGAGCATAGTTGGTTTGAGAGCAGTCACGTGCATAGTGTCCTGGCTCTCCGCATGTGAAACAAGTCCCTGAAGTAGGATGTGGACCCGCTTTGACAAGCGGTCTACCAATAGGCCTGGGTGGAGCATACTGCTGAACTGGGTGAGCCGCCACATAAGAGGGCCTCGGTGAATAACCGGGTGGAAGAGCGGAGTTCGGAACCCAAATCCGGCGCTTCTGAGAGCTAGAACCGGAGGAAGAACCCAAATCACGGGTGTGCTTACGAGACTCCTCGTAAGTGAGTTGAGTTGTCTCTGAATTAATGGCCTTGTTCACAAGAGCCTAGAATGTATTGTAATGATGCAAGTGGAGATCACGATGCAACTTGGGATTGAGACCCTTCCGGAACCTAGCCTGCTTCTTGGCGTCTATGGACACCTCTTCTGTAGCATAGCGGGTGAGGTTCTCAAACTCTCTACTGTAAGCATCAACAGCCATCTTACTCTGGGTGAAACTACAGAACTCTTCTCTCTTGCAATCAATGAGAGCCTGAGGAATGTGATGCTCGTGAAAAGCCTCATTGAAATCTCTCCAGGTGGTTATCTGGCCAGCTGGAAGCATAGCCTCATAGTTCTGCCACCAAAGACTAGCAGGACCTTCCAAGTGACATGCAGCATAGGTGACCTTTTCACCTTCAGCTACGTTCGCAGAACGCAGCTTGATAGTGATACTACGGAGCCATTCATCGGCATCGAGTGGCTCAATGGAATGATGGAAGGTAGGTGGTTTCAGGCCAATGAAGTCATGAATGGACACAAACTCTTTGTGCTGATCGGAGGTGTTCTCCTCAATACGTACTAGCAAGCAGTTAGACTCACGCTTGTTCCTCTCCATCTCTAACATGAACTCTGCCAACGAAGACTGATCGGCAGGATCCTCATCCCTACCATCTCCGTGGTTCTGACTACGAGCAACAGAACTTCAGTTAACTGACGACATCCTGAAGAACCAACCAAGGAAACAAGGATGGATTCAACATCATCATAAGGATGTAGAATATCACAAGAAATTAGTATCTCTCAAACTCCTAGGACAATTCCGAGAGCATAACGACAGTAAAATGCTCAAAATGAGACATCCTGCAAACGATGGGCTAGTACCAAACTCAACACCATCACTCAAGGTTCTGAGATATTACTAAACAGACTATACCGGAGGTACTCGCACTGGGATATGACTAAGATCAACCAATCCTAAGAGACTACGGAGTAGTAACACGTGATCCTGATAGACGGAAGAGAAAGCCTAGTTCCTTATCCCTGTAGTAAACATAGGATGACTCAGATCAGAAGGCATGAGGTATAAGGAGTAAAAAGAGCCTTACGTTCCCTTCCACAATCAATTCCCTTATATAACTAAAGACTTTCTAGACTCAACTTCGACTAGGTTGGCTTGGAATCCTACGGGCAGTCAGGCTCTGATACCAAAGCTATCGGGACCCCGATTCTAAGTCACACCGATCTAGCATGTAACACCTCATATCACTCTGCGGCCTCACGCACGGTATTCCCACGGGTGTCACCTTACCATGGCCCGGGATCGTTTGCGCCTTTTGGCTCACGTATATGATAGTGTCTTTAGCATCCATATGATAGAGAACCCGGGCCGACATGACTAGTCGTGGACCCAAAGTGGCACTAACTTACGGGGACAGGCATACATGAATCAACATCGAGCATGTCGGTCAGCAGTGTGCGAATTCGGGCTGTAGCACTGGGCTAACGGGACTCCGGTGAACCGGGCTGTAGCAGCCTAGGCAGGACTCCGGATGTCACCCCGTGACATTTCCCCAAAGGGACAGACACAGGAACAAAGTGAATCACATGCCGGCCAGTCTAAGTGTTCCGGAGCAGTAGTGCTGGGCTAGCAGGACTCCGGGTAAACCGGGCTGTAGCGGACTACCATGGCTCAGTGGAAGCACTAGACTACATTTCCCCATAAGAGAGGCTACCAAGGATAAACAACTAGGTTGTCGGATCCCACACATAGCAATACATGTCACACGTACGCATAACATGCAAGTATGTGTTGTACAACATGGCATCACAACATAAGGCAAACTCATATAGATAAAGGCCCAAAAGAGCCACATAGCATTAAATACAAACAGAGGTCACGTGACCCATCATTCAGAGCATACAAGCAACGAAAGCATTACATGTCTGAGTACAAACAACTACAAAAGAAAAGGGCTGAGAAGCCTGACTATCTACAAGTCCCTCCCAAGGGTACAAGATCGTAGCTGAGGTAACAAGCTACTCGTCGAAGTCCAAGCGGTACTACTAGTGAGACAGATGTCTCACCTGCAAAACACAAATAAAGCAAACGTGAGTACAAAGGTACTCAGCAAGACTTACATCAGATCCTATCATACATGCATTTGTATCAAGAAGGTAATGTGGGGTTTAGTTGCAGCAAGCCAGCTTTGACTCAGTGGCTATCATGTTCTACGACAATGAGAAACTTCTTTGAGGTGAGGCAGCGCACACGAGTCCACTAACCACCACATCAATACACTACTATGGATTCATCCCCGTCTCTCTACGAGAAGGCCATCCATAGCACTCACACTTGTCTTGAGCATTTTAGAGTATCCATTTCATGTTGTCTATGTACCACGTAGGCATCCAAGAAGTCCATAATCGAGGACACGGCTATTCGAATATATCATGATAACCTTGCAGGGGTGTACTTCTTCACACATGATCTCACCACTTATCACCATGTACATGTCATGTACCTCGGCAACCTTCAAGTGGAACCCTGGCGAGGGTGTCAGCCACGACCTGACTAACCACACAAGTCTCTCATCCAGGTTTATCGCCTATTCGGGTTCCATCCGCAAGGAGATCTGGCCGGGGTGTCGCTCACGGCCCCAAACGATGTGAGCAGGGTTCCTAAGCCCACCATCCGGGTGCCACTTGGTACACCGTGCCACTGTGCCTAGTCTGTCCCAAGCCCACCTGGCCGGGTGCCACTTGGTAGACTACTAAAACTACCTACAAACACCAGAAACTAATTGCAACTCCTGGACAGAGATCAAGTTGGCTAATAAGTCGAGAGGGGTCGAGTTACCGGAACCCAATGTGTGGTAGTATCTAGTCATTAGACAACATACACAGAGCTCAGTTCTTAGGGACGGTTCCAGTGAGACAACCCACCATGTACTCCTACATGGCCTCTCACCACTACCTTTACCAAATCGTGTTCACACGCTTAACTCTCAACACCAGAACATATCGTACCACTCCAATTCATTCCCAATGAATCAGACCTGACATACTCTAAGCAATAGCAGGCAATGCATGGCAGAAACACAACATGGCTCAATCAACTCCTACACATGCTAGTGGGTTTTAACTATTTACTATGGCAATGACAGGTCATGCAGAGGAATGGGTTCAACTACCGTAGCATAAAGTAGCAGTTGAATCATTGTTGTCCTAATGCAATAAATGAGAGCAGGAGGGAGAGAGTAGGATTGTATCGAAATGAACAAGGGGGTTTTCTTGCCTGGTAGATCAACAGGGGGGCACAGCTCCTCTAACAGGTATTCTGGATCGGTCTCCGAAGCAGGACCTATCGAGAAGGAACGGTGTCGACAATCAAACACAATCATATGCAACAATATGATGCATGAATATGTCATGAATATGTGATGTGTTTTGAGCTAATGCATTTAGCATTCAACTTGGAAGAGGTCCATTTGAATCAAAGGTTCAAATGCAACTCTAATTTAAATCCCTTTAAATGCCATAATTGTGTTTTCATATATACAGCATGTATAGGTTGGTTTGTCATGCATGAAAATGGTACAGATGGATAGATTGAATTTTTCTGATCATTTTTCATATATAAATTATTTCATTCTGAGCTACGGTTGCATTTCTATGAATTTTTGAAGTTTATATCATTTTCTGGAATTTCCTGATTTATTTTTAAACCAAATAATGATATATTGCGTCAACACAGCGTCATGCTTACGTCAGTAGATCAATGGCGCTGACCAAGTCAAACCTGACGTGTGGGGTCCACACGTCAGTGACTCAGTTAGTTAACAGGGGGGTTTATTTAGTCCAATTAGGATTTGTGGGCGCCGGGCCCACTGGTCAGCGACTAACTAGCTAACTAACCTAGGTTAATTAGTGTTAAACTAATACTAACTAAAATGTCAGGGGGTGGCCCACGCGTCAGTGACAGAAGGGGAAGGTCAAACTCTGGTCAGCGCGGTCAAACCCGCCGGTGACTCGACGCCGGCGAGGCCAGACGCGGCGGAGGGCGCCGAAAATCGCCTTCCGGTGACCAAACACACGGCGGAGATCACCTACGTGATGCCCAGGCTCGCGCGCATCCAATGGGACACGCGGGAGGCCGTGGGGGGGCGGGAGACGACCGCGGCGATGTCATCCGCGGCGGCCGGAGCACGGCTACTGGCGGGAGCGGGCTGCGGGGCACGGGGAGGCCACCCAAGGGGCTCTTCTGCACCCTCGTGGCACCAGGAACACGACTGGGTGCTCGGGGGCGGCTGGCTCGAGCTTTGGAAATGGTGGCTCCATGATCGGCGGCGAGGAGCTACGGCCGTGGTGGGGAGAATGAGCTACAGCGCGAGAACGGAGGAACGGGAAGAGGGGAACGGAGCAGAAGCTCACTGCGGACTCGACGGGCTTGACGACGAGCTCGGGGATGCACTGGAGACGGCGGGGCGGCGATGGGGATCCACAACGTCCGGAGATGAAGATGACGGTGATGGAGGCACTCCAGGGTTCCCGCGTCGCATGGCTCGACGGAGAGGTAGCAGACGACGGCGCAGAGCTTGCAGACAGAGAGAGAGGGCGAGGGGGAGGCGGTGGCTACGGCAACGGCGAGCGGCGGCGACGGCAGCGCTCGGGCAGGTGAGAGAGAGAGAGCGGTAGAGGAGGGGAGGCCACGGGAGAGAGTGAGGGAGGTGTGGGGCGGCGCGTAGCGTCGTCCAGGGCGTCCAGGGCGACGGGGGAGTGAGGCAGGCACGCAGGAGGTGGCCGGACGCATGCGTGCGCGCTGCGGGCACAAGCCCCTGTCCTCCTGGTGGGAGGTGGAGGACGACTAGCACTGGCCAGTCGGCTGGGCCGGCCTCTTGGGCCACTGGGCTGCCAGGCTGCACAGGGAGGTAAGTGCATGTAAGGTTTTTTTCATTTTTGTTTTCTTTTCTATTTTCTGGCATTTGTTTCTGATTTAGTAAAATACTAAACCAATTTATTTCCTTATGCCAATTTTTGTAGGAGCTAATGGTATTATTCCAGAGTTCCTCCATAACTAGCATAATTTTTGGACATATATTATATATATAACATATATATCCAATGCAAATAATTATTGCATTAATTCCAAAAGGCCAAAATAAATATCTATGAGCTCCTAATAATATTTGTTTGAATTTTAACTCTGACAAATATTATCAGAGAGCAGCATGAACATTTTCTTGGACCTTTTTGGAGAAAATTTTATTTGAGTTATTTCCAGAAATAATTTCTAAGGGTTTCACAAATCCCCATTTCAAATTTAAATGGAGTTTAAACATGATGCACAAATGACTAGCTGGTCTAGGTCATACCAGAACTAGGGATGTCACAGAGGATCCTCGGTGGAGTATTGTGTTGGTGATTAGTGGACTCGTGTGCGGAAACTATTTTACAGTGGTGTCTTGTAGGATAGCTTATCCAAGAGTCAAAGCTGGCTTGCAGCAATAACTCCACCACCTTCTTGAGAATAAGCATGTATAGTAGGATCTGTTGTAAGACTTGTTGAGTACCTTTGTACTCATGTTGCTTTAATTACTGTTTTCAGACGACAACACCGCCCCCTCCGATGGGTTTTACGTAGACCTCGACGTCGATGAGTAACTTGCCACCCAGGTGGTGATTCTGACCATGGAGGGCCCTATGTAGATAGACAGGCTTCGACAAGCCTTCTTTCTTTCTAGTGTCTGTACTCAGACTTATTTGCTTCCGCATGTGCTTGTATGCTTGTATGACTTGAGTGTCGGTTCTTGTGACCCCTACCTGTATGAACATGTTATGTATGGCTCTCCGGAGCCTTTAAATAAAGTACTTGAGTGGTAGAGTTTTGTTGTGATGCCATGTTGTATTTGCACATATCGAGCATATTGTGTGTATGATTGAAATGCTTGGTATGTGTGGGATCCGACAATCTAGTTGTTTATCCTTGGCAGCCTCTCTTATTGGGAAATGTAGTCTAGTGCTCCTTGAGCCATAGTAGTCCACTATAGCCCGGTTCACCGGAGTCCTGCTAGCCCAGCACTACTGCTCAGGACACTTGACTGGCTGGCATGTGTTTCACTTCATTCCTATGTCTGTCCCTTCGAGGAAATGTCACGCGGTGACATCCGGAGTCCTGCCTAGCCTGCTACAACCCGGGTTCCCCGGAGTCCTGTTAGCCCAGTGCTACATCCCGGATTCACACGCTGTTGACCGACATGCTCGATGTGATTCATGTATGCCTGTCCCCATAGGTCTGTGCCGCTTTGGGTTCACGACTAGCCATGTCGGCCCGGGTTCTCTGTCATATGGATGCTAGCAACACTATCATATACGTGAGCCAAAAGGCACAAACGGTCCCGGGCCATTGTAAGGCGACACCCATGGGGATACCGTGTGTGAGGCTGCAAACTGATATGAGGTGTTACCGACTAGATCGATGTGACTTGGAATCGGGGTCCTGACAGCGTTGGCATCAGAGCCGGACAGCCTGTAGATTCGTTGAGCCAAACTGGTCGATGCCGAGTCTAGAAATGCTTTAGTTATACATAGGGGAATTGATTGTGGGAGGGAACGTAAGGCTCTTTTACTCCTTTACCTTATGCCCTCTGATCTGAGTCGTTCTCTTCTCATTCTAGGTGGGTTAAGGACTAGGCTCTCTTCTCTCTATCAGGTTCACGTGTTACTAATCCGCAGTAGCTTATAGGATTGTTGTTACAAGCCTCAGTACAGTTTCTACTACTTTTAGTATGTTGTCAGTTGAATTAGAACCTTGATATGATGTTGTTGAGTGGTTTTGCAAACTGTTGTGAATGTCTCAAATCTTTTTCTGAGCATTTACAGCCATTATGCTGTCCGATTTCACCTAGGAAATTCTAATGCCTTTGCATTATTCTGTGCTTTCAGATGGCCACCCGTTCATAGAACCAAGTGGTTCGTCTGACCCGGTGCCTCGATGTACCCGGTCACACGGCCATGTTGGTTCAAGTGATGGTCGAGACAGGCTATCGGTGGTATCTGGAATATACCGTCGAGGAGTAGTTCCGAGACTTCAACCAGAGCCAGTACCTTTGTACCGTCAGGATATATCCGTCTTATCCTGGAGCCACTGAACCCCTTCACTGCTCCTATGGACTTGGGGTCACTATTGGGATGTCTGTGCAGGATGCAGCTTACTCAATGATGAATATCATTCGAGCAAGGACTGCCTTGCTTCAGAACACCGATTTCCGCTACATGCCAGCCTCACTCCCTGGAGCACAGGGGTACTATCAGGCTTTGCACTATGACTCTACACATGATGAGTCACTACTCCCCACCACTGCCGAGATGCTCGAGGATAAGGACCGCGAAAATCGGGCCTTGCGTATGGAGCTTTTCAACTCTCGTGCTGATCACTGGGCCACTTTGACTCGGTTTGCACCTGCTGTACAGGCAGGATACATGGACCTGAGGGACCTGTAACCTGTGCAGTCTGGATTGCCAGATTGTATGGAGTGGCGTGATGTAGGAGGCATCACCCCTCCTCGTGGTCCCCGTATGCCACCGTCCGTGGGACCAAGGCCACATCCGAGTCCCTATGGTCCGCAGGCTCCGCAGGACCGTCTGTTCCCAGATGATCATGTTCCGCTTCCAGGCTTTGGTGCTTACTTTTATAAGGATTACTACGGAGCCGTAGGAGCTAGTAGTAGTTTCACTAGTATTGTAATAGTTGTATTCTCCACAATCCTGCGTGAGCCGTGGGATACGACTTGGTGTGTATCACGCTCCGGAGGTGTAGAAAAATAATGTATAGGAGCTTGGAATACCTCTGATGAGATGTAATGTCTTTCACCGTAGTTGTACTCTAGCCTGGGCTTGTATTAAACTATGTACGGTGTGTATGACCAATGGTATATATATGGCAGTTTCTATATTACCATGTCGTGCAATGAACATCTCAGCATTCCATGGTATCCATTACATTTTGCACTTCCGTGCCAAGTTTGTGCCATCCTTGTCTAAACCGTTGTCTTGTTTTTCCTAGGATGGTCAACACCCGCAGCAACCCTGCTGCCCCGGAGCAGGGGGAAGCCAGTGCAGCTAGGGGTCAAAATCTGCCTCACCCGCCTTCTCTGGCCGAAGTTATGCTGGAGGCAGAAAGAAACAAGCGTGAGACAAACCGCTTGCTGGAGCGGATTGAGCAGAACACTGCACGTCAACAGCGAAACGACTTGGTGCCAATCAATGACTTTATCAAGTTGCACCCACCAAAGTTTTATCATTCTGTCGAGCCCCTCGACGCGGATGACTGGCTTCGCAGCACCACCCACAAGCTACGTTCTGCCAACGTAGCCGAAGCTGATAAGGTTACCTATGCTGCCTATCACCTCGAAGGCCCTGCTTGCCTTTGGTGGGAAAACTTTGAGGCTATGCGCCTAGTCGGCCAAATCACTACTTGGGCTGAATTCAGTGAGGCTTTCCGTGAGCATCACATCCCGGAAGGTCTCATGGATCGTAAGAGGGAAGAGTTCTGCAATTTTACCCAAGGCAGACTGACTGTGGATGCTTATAGTCGTGAGTTTGGAAATCTGGCACGTTATGCTCCTGAAGAGGTATCCACCGACGCTAAGAAGCAGGCAAGGTTCCGCAAGGGACTTAGCCCCGAGCTTCGCCGCGATCTTCGTCTACACGAGTGCACCTCCTTCCAGAAGTTGGTCAATAAAGCCATCAGTGCTAAGACAGGCCAATCTGACTATGACGCTTCACGCAAGCACTCTCGTGATTTTGGTTCCTCATCCGGCTCTGGATCTCAGAAGCGCCATGTGTGGATTCTAAGCACAGCGCTGCCACCCAGGTTCATTACGAGGCCATCCTTTGAGGCGCCTCGCCCCAAACAGTAGTTTGCACCGCCTAAACCCTATGGTGGCCCCGCTGCTAGTGCTGATCCACGCCCCAATGTTGTGACATGATTCAAGTGTGGAGAGCCGGGTCACTACAGTCGAGAGTGTCCCCAGAACAACAATCCCAACCAGTCTGGAAAGTCCGTTGGCCATGGTAAGCCAGCAGGAAAGACATTCTACGCCAAGCCAGCCACCACTACACGTGGCCATGTCAACTATGTCTCAGTTGAGGAGGCTCATGATGATCCTAACGTCGTCCTTGGTATGCTCCTTGTTAATTGCCATCCGACATCTGTTCTTTTCGATACTGGAGCATCTCATTCATTCATATCTGAGAGCTATGCTCGATTGCATAACACAACATTCTGTGACATGGCCACTACCATGGAAATTCAATCCCCTGGCTCTAGATGGCAAACTTCTAGAGTAAGCCATGGGAATGAAATTCTCGTCGGTAGACTTGTCTTCCTTGCATCCTTAATTGCTCTCAAGTCCTCGGACTTAAACATCATCTTGGGTATGGACTGGATGTCAGCCCATTATGCTAAGATTGATTGCTCTACTAGAACTGTTCAACTTACTCACCCATCGGGCAAGACAGTCAATGTCTTAACTCGAGTGGCCAAGCGCCAGCTTTACTCCCTAAATGCCAACCCCCTTCCAGTCCTTGAAGATATTCCGGTAGGCTGAGACTTCCCGGATGTCTTTCCAGAAGAACTACCAGGTGTTCCACCTGACAGGGATGTTGAGTTTGTGATAGACCTTGTTCCAGGAACCATCCCAATTTCTAGAAGACCCTATAAGATGGCACCCTTAGAACTAGTCGAGCTTAAGAACCAACTCAATGATTCCTTGAAAAAGGGTTTCATCCGTCCTAGTTCCTCTCCTTGGGCTTGCCCCGTCCTCTTCGTTAGGAAGAAGGATGGAACGGATCGCATGGTTGTAGATTACCGACCTGTCAACTTGGTCACTATCAAGAACAAGTATCCGCTTCCCAGGATCAACGATCTGTATGATCAACTCGCTGGATCCTCAGTCTTTTCCAAGATAGATTTGAGGTTGGGCTACCATCAAATCAAAATCAAAAACGGGGACATTCCCAAAACGACCTTTGTTACTCGTTATGGCCAATACGAGTACACCGTTATGTCCTTCGGTTTAACCAATGCCCCAGCCACCTTCTCTCGGTTAATGAACTCGGTCTTCATGGAGTATTTGGATAAATTCGTCGTGGTATACCTCGATGATATACTCATCTACTCCAAGAGCGAGGAAGAACATGCCGAACATCTAAGGCTGGTATTGACGAAACTTCGAGAGCATCGCCTTTATGCCAAATTCTCCAAGTGTGAATTTTGGTTGCCAGAAGTGACCTATCTAGGCCATGTAAGCTCTAGTAAGGGTATTGTTGTCAATCCTGAGCGAGTTCAAGTTGTCCTTGATTGGACCCCACCTGAGACGGTCAAGCAAGTTCGGAGCTTCCTTGGCTTAGCGAGCTATTGTCGCTGCTTCGTCGAGAATTTCTCCAAGGTTGCTAAACCTCTAACTGAACTCCTCAAGAAAGATAAAAAGTTCGAGTGGATCCCACAGTGCAAGTTCATCTTTCAGGAACTGAAAAGACGCCTGACATCTGCTCCCGTACTAGTACCACCAGATTTCTCCAAGGACTTTATTATCTATTGCGACGCCTCGCGACAAGGACTAGGATGCATACTCATGCAAGATCGTCAGGTAATTGCCTATGCTTCACGGCAATTACACCCCCATGAGGAAAATTATCCCACACATGATCTAGAGCTTACAGCTGTAGTCCATGCACTTAAAACATGGCGACATTACCTTCTCGGTAATCGTTGTGAGATCTTCACTGATCACCAAATTTTGAAATATATCTTCACCCAACCGGATTTGAATCTCAGGCAAAGACGTTGGGTCGAGTTGATCTCGGATTACGACTTAGGAATAACTTGCACCCCGGGCAAAGCCAATGTCATGGCTGATGCGCTAAGTCGTAAATCTTATTGTAACAACCTGATGTTACAACAAAGTCAACCACTTCTCCATGAGGAATTTCGTAAGCTTAACCTTCACATTGTTCCTCGAGGATTCCTATCCACCCTGGTGGCGAAGCCTAACCTTACGGATCAAATCATAGCTGCCCAGAAGCGTGATAAGGGCATATCCCGAATTAAGGAAAACATTGCTAGCGGAGTTGCTAAATGTTTTTCCATGGATGAGCGAGGTGTTGTCTTCTTCGAGAACCGCTTGGTAGTTCCCAAGAAACAACATCTACGTCAGTAGATTCTTAAGGAAGCTCATGAATCCCCTCTCACCATTCATCCCGGTAGTACTAAAATGTATCAACACCTACGCCAGACGTTTTGGTTTACTAGGATGAAGAGAGAAATTGTTCAATACATTGCTAGTTGCGACGTCTGTCGTCGTGTTAAAGTAGAGCATCAACGGCCTTCTTGCACCCTTCAACCTTTGGCTATTCCTGAGTGGAAATGGGATAAAATCGGTATGGATTTCATTACTGGGTTTCCCAGGACCAAGAGAGGGAATAATGCCATCTTCGTCGTGATCGATCATCTTTCCAAGGTGGCCCACTTTCTACCTGTTCGTGAGAGTATCACCGCTAGCCAGCTAGCTGACCTATACATCTCCCAAGTAGTGTCTGTTCATGGTGTCCCATTGGAAATGAACTCAGACCGTGGGAGTCTCTTCACCTCTCAATATTGGGAAAGTTTCCAAAATGCTATGGGAACTCGTCTCTCTTTTAGCACCGCCTTCCACCCCCAATAAAGTGGTCAAGTAGAGCGAGTAAATCAAATCCTGGAAGATATGCTCCGAGCTTATGTCATCTCTTTTGGAATGGATTGGGAGAAATGCCTTCCATTCGTGGAGTTCGCTTATAACAATAGTTATCAAGCTAGCTTGGGAAAAGCTCCTTTCGAAGTTCTCTATGGACGAAAATGTCGAACGCCTCTGTAACACCCCGGATGTAACTTTCCCCATTTGTACTCCAACTCTTGCCATTTCCGGCGTTAAGTTATTTTATTTTCTCGGGTTCGGGTTTTTGTCTCCGTGTGTTGTTGTCGTTGTCATGCATCTCATATCATGTCATCATGTGCATTGCTTTTGCATACGTGTTCGTCTCATGCATTCGAGCATTTTCCCCGTTGTCCGTTTTGCATTCCGGCGCTTCGTTCTCCTCCGGTGGTCATTTCTAGCTTTCTTTCGTGTGTGGGGATTAAACATTTCCGGATTGGACCGACACTTGCCAAGCGGCCTTGGTTTACTAACGGTAGACCGCCGGTCAAGTTTCGTACCATTTGGACTCCGTTTGATACTCCAACGGTTAACCGAGGGACCGAAAAGGCCTCGTGTGTGTTGCAGCCCAACACCCCTCAAATTTGGCCCAAAACCCACCAAACTCTGCTCCATGTCCCAGAGCGTTCGATCACGATCGCGTGGCCGAAAACCGTACCTCATTTGGACTCTCCTAGCTCCCTCTATGCCTATATAAAGGCCCCTCCATTTTCGGATCTCCTTCCTCCCTCCGAAACCCTAAAATCCATCTCCGCCGCTGTCGGACGTGTCCGGACGGAGCCGGACAATGTCCGCTGCCACCGCCGCCCAACCGCGTCGCGCCACCTGTCCCGCGGGGGACCGCTTCGCCGCCGACCGCGCCAGGCCCGCGAGGCCCACGCGCAGCCCTCCC
>NC_041386.1:234686860-234696434 GCF_002162155.2 Triticum dicoccoides | reverse complement strand
GGACTCCGGCGACCGGAGCTGGGCCCGGCGCCGCCAGCCGCCGCCCCCACCGACCGGACCCGCGCCCCCGCGCTGCTTCTTCGCTCGCCGGAGCCGGCAAGGCTAGCCGGCGATCCTCGGGCTCCGCGCACCCCGATCCAGATCGGATCCGAGACGGCTACAGTAAGCCCTAATTTTCGCGAGGTTGTTTTTTTGCTAAGTCCTGAGATTCTTGATCCATATGCCCCTGTTCGAGGCTCCGTAACTTTGCATCCGTAGCCCTGATTTGGGCATATAGCATATCAAAATGTTCATCTCAAAGAGTACATCATTTCATTACATTGCATCATTTTCATTGGAGCTCATCTTAGTGCCCGAAATGCTGTTAGAAGAGGGCTACTTGAGTTAATTGTCAGATCTGTTACTCCGTTTAGCACTTTTGTCATTTTTGCCATGATTAATGTGTGCATGATATGCCCGTGAGTTCTACATATGTTTTGTTAAGGGTTTTGTCATCTTTCCAGAGGTGCAACCCATGTATTTTTTGGATGTGTGTGGTGACTTGTGCAAGCTTGCAAAGTGGTGCACTTGCTAATTCTGTTTTCAGGGACTTAGTGATTTCACCAAGTCCTGGGATTGTTTATCTCACGATGCCATATGTTCATGTTGATTCCTAGTGATACGTGCCTCTTTTGAGGAAGATCAGTAAGGGAGTTTTGTTAATATTGTAGTGCTCTATCCATCCATGTCTTTGTTTGCAATTATGGAGCACCCTAGCTTGAGTCAATCGAGCTCTACTTTTGCCTCGTTGCGAATCTGGGCAGATCGTCAACTTGTTTCCGATTTTGCCGATGTTATTGTAGTTGATCCGTGCATGTTATGCCATTTTATTTGCCATGTCTAGCTTGTATTTTGTGCCTTCTTGATGGATGTATGCTTGTCTTGCCATGACTTGCACCGTGGTGAGTGCATCGAGCTCGTAAACATGCCATCGTGAGTTACGTTTCAGCATGCCCCAGTTTTCACTAAGTCTGAAAACTGATTATGTTTTTGCTATGTTCGTGTGCTTGTTAGTATATTTTGTGATCCCTTTTGGCTCAAGGTCACTAAGGGACTTTTGTTAAGCTTGTTGAGTAGCTCCATGCCATGTCTTTCTTTGTCATGTTCAGGTCCTGTAGCATGTTGTTTTGTTGCTCCGAAGAGGGCTATATGATCTGAAATTCCACACAAGTGTCGACTTCACTAAGTCTGAGATCTGTTTTACCATTTGCGTTTTTGCCATGCTTGTTTGAACCTCCTAATGGATGAATTGGCCGTAGCTTAGTGCTATATTTTTGTTAAGCATCTTGTATGATTCCCTGTCATGTATTTTGTTGCCATGTTTAGGTGCTGTAGCATGTTCATCTCATTGCATTTAGATGCCTACTTGCTATAAATCGCAGACCGGTGTCAATTTTGAATCGCTTGCCATTTCCAAACCGTAACTCCGATTCCGGCGTTCTTTATATCGTTTTCAAGCGATTTCATCTCATCTTTCCAGTGGCACCCTTGGAATTCCAAGTTGAGGCCAGGTTCATGCATTTCCTATCATATCTTGCATTTGGCATCCCGCATCGCATCCCGCATAGCATATCATCTTTGCATCGTGTTGATTGAGTTTGCACGTGGTTGATTGTACCCTTGTTGCTGTTTGTCTTGTTTGGATAGAGCCAGGAGACGAGTTCGCTAACGAGGAGCCCATTGAGTTTGCGCTTGAGGATCCAGTCAACTCTGACAACTGTGCAGGCAAGATGATCATACCCTCGAAATCACTAGTATCTTTGCTATGCTAGTTTGCTCGCTCTTTTGCTATGCCAATGCTATGATGCCTACCACTTATTTGAAAGCCTCCCAAATTGCCATGTCAAACCTCTAACCCACCATTGTCCTAGCAAACCGTTGATTGGCTATGTTACCGCTTTGCTCAGCCCCTCTCATAGCGTTGCTAGTTGCAGGTGAAGATTGGAGGTCGTTCCTTATTAGAACATTTATTTACTTGTTGGGATATCATTATATTGCTATGTTATCTTAATGCATCTATATACTTGGTAAAGGGTGGAAGGCTCGGCCTCTTGCCTAGTGTTTTGTTCCACTCTTGCCGCCCTAGTTTCCGTCATATCGGTGTTATGTTCCCGGATTTTTGCGTTCCTTACGCGGTTGGGTTATAATGGGAACCCCTTGATATTTCGCCTTGATTAAAGCTTTTCCAGCAATGCCCAACATTGGTCTTACCATTTGTCACCTAGCCTTTTCTTTCCCTTGGGTTCTGCAGACTCAAGGGTCATCTTACTTTACCCCCCCCCCCCCCGGGCCAGTGCTCCTCTGAGTGTTGGTCCCACCGAGCGATGTCCGGGGCTACCAGGGGAAACTCTGGGCTGGCCTACCCGACGTCTGGATCATCTGAGTGTGCCCTGAGAAAGAGATATGTGCAGCTCCTATCAGGATTTGTCGGCACATTCGGGCGGTGTTGCTGGTGTTGTTTTAAGCTGTCGAAGTATCTTGAATTACCGAGATACCGAGTCTGATCGGAACGTCTTGGGAGGAGGTCTATTCCTTCGTTGACCGTGAGAGCTTGTCATGGGCTAAGTTGGGACTCCCCTGCAGGGATTTGAACTTTTGAAAGCCGTGCCCGCGGTTATGGGCAGATGGGAATTTGTTAATGTCCAGTTGTAGATAACTTGAACCTTAATTTAATTAAAATGAATCAACTGAGTGTGTTACCGTGATGGCCTCTTCTCGGCGGAGTCCGGGAGGTGGACACGGTGTTGGAGTAATGTTTGCGCAGGTTGCTCTTTAGTTTCTCGCTCGTGCTTTGCCTCCTCTTCTCGCTCTCTTCTGCGAATAAGTTAGCCACCATACTTGCTAGTCGCTTGCTGCAGCTCCACTCATATTTTACCTTGCCTTACCTATAAGCTTGAATAGTCTTGATCGCGAGGGTGCGAGATTGCTGAGTCCCCGTGGCTCACAGATTACTATTACACCAGATGCAGGGCCTGATGATTCCGCTCCAGGAGACGTGTATGAGCTCAAGTGGGAGTTCGACGAAGACTCTCAATGATACTACGTTTCCTTTCCCGATGATCAGTAGTGGTGCCCAGTTGGGGGTGATTGGGACCGTTGTCGCATGTTGGGTTCTCTTTATTTTGGCGCCGTAGTCGGGCCATGAGTGTTTTGGATGATGTAATGTTATTTATGTACTTGATTGACGTGGCGAGTGTAAGCCAACTATGTTATCTTTCTTTTTGTTATAACATTACATGGGATGTTGTGAAGATTGCCTAACTTGCGACATATGCCTTCAATGCGATTATATCTCTAAGTCGTGCCTCGACACGTGGGAGCTATAGTCGCATTGAGGGTGTTACAAGTTGGTATCAGAGCCTTCCCCGACCTTAGGAGCCCCATTGCTTGATCGTTTTAGCGGCCGAGTTGTGTCTAGAAAAATGTTTTGAGTCTTTTAGGAATTATATATCGGAGAGATTAGGAATTCTTTTTACTTCCCAGTCTCCTCATCGCTCTGGTAAGGCTTCCTGGCGTAGAGTTTTGACTCTTCTCTTCTTAAATTTCACTAAAAAAAATTTAGGATCACGCGGGTATCTTGTAATCGTTCCGATGGTTTTATGATGAGAACATTGTCTTGGTGCCTCCTGTCAGTGGTTTAGTGGAAGTGTCCCGGGGAGTTGAGCTCTGAGGTGTTGTCATCATAATTTTATCGGTGCAGTTCTGGAATACCTGAGTTTAGTACGCCGACATCGAAAATCTCTTTTATGCAGTTCGTTGGTGAGATAACCTCGACGCCACCCAGTACTGGGGCGGGAGTTCGGGAGTATCACCATAACTTGTATAACGGATGCTTTTCGAAGGTTGAGGTAGATGGTTTCCAAAGGTTTCTTGGTTATGTGTTGAAGGATGGATACAGCTGGATGTAGGATTTGCTAGTCTGGGTGAGATATTATGCTTCCCCTGTATCCCCAACACCTGATTGCATAACCGGAAAGGTTCGGGAGTTTCATAGGTGGGAATTCCAGTAGCTCTAGTTTTTCTTCCACGGATATTGGTTTGAGATTGGGATTTCTTACCAATTATTCGTTCTTGATCCGTACCTTGTTGATTTATTTCTCTACCTTAATTCTACGTGGCTTCTCAATTTATGGATATGTGACCATTTCAAGAGGAATGCATTCATTCATTTTGTTCGGATGTGAAGACTATATGTTGCAATTTTTATTCCGTTGGATTCAGCTTCAATATTTATCTGTCAATGTGCTAATGGTGGTCAACCTCTTCAGGATGGCTCCTCCAACGCGCACGACTCCGAATCCTGATCCGCCACCACCCCCACCTCCTCCGGAGGCATGGCAAGCTGTGATGGCTGCAACCAATGCAAACACACAGCTGATCATGCAAATTCTTCAAGAGCGCAATAAAGGCAGTCAACGGAATCAAGGCAGCAATCAGAGTCACTTTGCTACACTCAACCAGTTCCTTGCTAACGGCCCAAAGACTTTCAGCAATTGTGTTGAGGCAACCGATGCTGACGATTGGCTTGTGGATCTGTGCAAGCATTTCGAGTGCAGTAACATCAGGCCTGAGGACTTTGTTAAGTTCGCTTCCTTCCAACTCAAAGATCAAGCTGCAGAATGGTTCCAGCAGTACAAGGATTCCAGAGGTGGACGTGTTATCACTTGGGACAATTTCCGTCGAGATTTCCGAGCTCATCATATTCCGCAGAGCGTGGTTGAAAGCAAGTGTGAGGAATTTCGCAATCTGAAGCAAGGCTCTTTGTCTGTCTATGACTACAACAGTTGTTCCAGAAGCTCGCCCGCTTTGCCAAGCAGGACGTCCCTGATGAGAAGAGCATGATATATCAGTTCAGGGGTGGTCTCAGAGAAGAAATTCAGCTCGCTCTTGTCCTCTTTGAGCCCTTGAGATACGATGAGTTCTACAACATGGCATTGAAGCAAGAGGCTGCTCAGTTGAGGTGTGATGCTTCCAAGAAGCAAGTCAGAGATGTTACTCCTTCTTCCTCTACTCAAGTGGCCAAGCAGCAGAAGTTTTGGCTTCCTCCTCCTCCGTTCCGTCAGCCGTATTAGCAGAACAGCAAAGGTGGCAGTGGTTCTTCCCACCCAACCAACCCTGGCTTTCAGAACAAGACTTCGTCTCAAGCTCCAAGATCGAGTACTCCGTATCACCGTCCGCTTTCAGAGGTCACGTGCAACAAGTGCCAACAGAAGGGTCACTATGCCAACAAGTGTTTCAACCAGAGGCGTCTTCCTCCTCCTCCTCCTCCTATCAGATCGACAAGTACAGCTGTGGTCAAGCATAACCCCAAGTCCGCCAAGGTCAACTTGATGAATGTAGCTCAGGCAGAGGACTCGTCAGATGTGATCATGGGTAACCTTCCTGTTAATGATATTCCTGCAAAAGTTCTTTTTGACACGGGTGCTTTGCATTGTTTCATCTTGAGGCCATTTGTTTCTAAGCATGAGTTGCCTTTGCAAGATTTGCCTAGACAGTTATCTGTTGTTTCTCCGGGTAAATTCATGAATGCAAGCGCTTTTTCCCCAGATGTTTCTATCACATTGGGCGATTACATGTTTCTCTCTTCTCCGGTGGTTCTTGGTAACTCGGATATTGATCTTATTCTCGGAATGGATTGGCTTTCTAAGAACAAGGCACATCTTGATTGTGCAGCCAGGCAGATTCAATTGACTCATTCGTCTGAGGATGTAATTGTCTTTGCTGCTCGTGATGATACCATTCGTCTGTTTTCTCTCAATGAGAAGGGTGAATTGAATGCCATCTCTCAAATTCCAGTCGTTTGCGAATATCAAGACGTCTTTCCAGAAAAGCTCCCAGGAATGCCTCCGCACCGGCCAGTTGAATTCGTTATTGATCTTGGGCCTGGCATGGAACCTGTGTGCAAACGTCCTTACAAGCTCAGACCTGAAGAGTTGAAGGAGCTGAAGAAGCAACTCGATATGCAAGAGAAAATGGGTCTTATCCGGCCTAGTTCTTCTCCGTGGGGTTGTGGTGTTCTTTTTGTGAAGAAGAAGGATGGAACGGACCGACTTTGTGTTGATTACCGTCCAGTGAACAAGAAGACCATCAAGAACAAATACCCACTTCCCAACATCAATGAGCTGTTCGAACAACTCAAAGGTGTCCAAGTATTCTCCAAGCATGATCTCCGTATGGGTTATCACCAGATTCGCATTCTGGAAGAAGATATTCCCAAGACAGCATTCAGAACAAGCTTTGGTTCATATGAATACACTATCATGTCTTTTGGCCTCGCCAACGCTCCTCCGACGTTCTCTGGCATGATGAACTTCATCTTCAATGCCTACACCAATGACTTCGTTTTGGTCTATCTCGACGACATTCTGGTTTTCTCCAAGAACAAGGAAGATCATGCCAAGCATTTGCGTTTGGTTCTTGATAAGCTCAGGGAACATCAGTTCTACGCCAAGTTCTCCAAGTGTGAATTTTGGCTTGATGAGGTTCTTTATCTTGGTCATATCATCTCTGCCAAGGGCATTGCCGTGAATCCTGAGAAGGTGTCTGCAATTGTGAATTGGGAACCTCCTCAGAACATGAAGCAACTCCGCAGTTTTCTCGGTCTCGCAAGCTATTGCCGAAGATTCGTTGAAAACTTTTCTAAGATCGCGAAGCCTCTCCCAAATCTTCTCCAGAAGCACGTCAAGTACGTTTGGTCTCCGGAGTGTGATATTGCTTTCAACACTTTGAAAGAGAAATTGATCACGGCTCCAGTTCTGACTCCACCTGATGAATCCAAGCCGTACGAGGTCTTTTGTGATGCCTCTCTCCAAGGTCTTGGCGCAGTTTTGATGCAAGAGAAGAAAGTTGTTGCTTATACATCTCGCCAGTTGAAGCCCAATGAGAAGAACTAACCCACTCATGATCTCGAGTTGGCGGCAGTTGTGCATGCTCTTTTGACTTGGAGACATCTTCTATTGGGAAGAAAAGTGGACATTTTCACTGATCACAAGTCTCAAGTACATCTTCACTCAGCCTAATCTCAACCTCAGGCAAACTCGATGGGTCGAAATGATTCAAGAGTATAATCCGAGTATCGAGTACATTCCAGGAAAGGCCAATGTGATTGCTGACGCTTTGAGTAGGAAAGCTTACTGCAACAGTCTGATTCTCAAGCCTTACCAACCCAAGCTTTGTGAAGCTTTCCGCAAACTTAATCTACAAGTTGTTCCTCAAGGTTTCCTCGCCAACCTTCAAGTCTCTCCTACCTTAGAAGACCAGATTCGCCAAGCCCAGCTTCCTGATGCTATGGTGAAAAAGGTGAAGATTGGGATTGCCAAGAGTCAGTCCAAGTACAAGTGCTACCGCCTTGATGACAAGGACACTCTCTTCTTCGAGGATCGTATTGTTGTGCCCAAAGGTGACCTCCGTAAAGTGATCATGAATGAGGCTCACAATTCTCTCCTCTCCATCCACCCTGGGAGCACGAAGATGTATCAGGACCTTAAGCAAGCTTTTTTGGTGGACTTGAATGAAGCGTGAGATCGCTCAATTCGTGAATGAATGTGATGTCTGCAGAAGAGTGAAGGCAGAACACGAAAGGCCAGCAGGTCTCCTCCAACCTCTTGCCATTCCAGAATGGAAGTTTGACCACATTGAGATGGACTTCGTGACTGGGTTTCCAAAGTCCAAGCGTGGCAATGATGCTATATTTGTTGTCATCGACAAACTCACCAAAGTGGCTCATTTTCTGCCTATCAAAGAGTCGATCACTGCAGCTCAATTGGCGGAACTCTATACCTCTTGCATTGTCTCTCTGCACGGTATTCCTCAAGTGATCTCTTCAGACCGTGCCAGCATCTTTACCTCGAAGTTTTGGGATTCTTTCCAGAAGGCCATGGGCACCAACATCCGTTTCAGTACAGCTTTCCATCCTCAAACAAGCGGTTAAGTCGAGCGTGTCAACCAGATTCTTGAAGATATGCTTAGGGCTTGTGTGATCTCCTTCGGCATGAAGTGGGAGGATTGTCTTCCTTATGCTGAATTCTCCTACAACAACAGTTTTCAAGCAAGTTCGGGCAAGGCCCCATTTGAAATTCTGTATGGCAGGAAGTGTCGTACCCCTCTCAACTGGTCTGAAACCGGTGAACGTCAGCTTTTGGGTAATGACTTAATCACAGAGGCAGAAGAAATGTGCAAAGTCATTCGAGATAACCTCAAAGCAGCCCAATCCCGCCAGAAGAGCTACTATGATAGTAAGCACCGTGATTTGGCGTTCGAGATCGGAGATCATGTTTACCTCCGTGTCTCTCCTATGAAAGGCACTCGTCGCTTCGGTATCAAAGGGAAGCTTGCCCCTAGATACGTGGGACCTTTCAAGATTGTCAGCAAGAGAGGCGACCTCGCCTATCAACTCGAGCTTCCTTCAAACTTTGCAAATGTTCATGACGTGTTCCATGTCTCTCAGCTTCAAAAGTGCTTCAAGACTCCTGACTGCACTGTCAACTTCGAGGACATTGAGCTCCAAGAAGATCTCTCTTATCGTGAGCACCCAGTTGCTATTCTTGAAGAGACTGAACGCAAGACTCGCAACAAGTCAATCAAATTTCTCAAAGTCAAGTGGTCACACCATTCCGACCGTGAAGCTACCTGGGAATGCGAGGATCACCTCCGTTCTGAGTACCCGGCGTTCTTTCAGTCCTAGATCTCGGGACGAGATCCTTTCGTAGTGGTGGAGTGTTGAAACACCCCGGATGTAACTTTCCCCATTTGTACTCCAACTCTTGCCGTTTCCGGCGTTAAGTTATTTTATTTCCTCGGGTTCGGGTTTTTGTCTCCGTGTGTTGTTGTCGTTGTCATGCATCTCATATCATGTCATCATGTGCATTGCATTTGCATACGTGTTCGTCTCATGCATTCGAGCATTTTCCCCGTTGTCCGTTTTGCATTCCGGCGCTTCGTTCTCCTCCGGTGGTCATTTCTAGCTTTCTTTCGTGTGTGGGGATTAAACATTTCCGGATTGGACCGAGACTTGCCAAGCATCCTTGGTTTACTACCGGTAGACCGCCTGTCAAGTTTCGTACCATTTGGACTTCGTTTGATACTCCAACGGTTAACCGAGGGACCGAAAAGGCCTCATGTGTGTTGCAGCCCAACACCCTTCCAATTTGTCCCAAAACCCACCAAACTCTGCTCCATGTCCTAGAGCGTTCGATCACGATCGCGTGGCCGAAAACCGCACCTCATTTGGACTCTCCTAGCTCCCTCTATGCCTACATAAAGGCCCCTCCATTTTCGGATCTCCTTCCTCCCTCCGAAACCCTAAAATCCGTCTCCGCCGCCGCCGGACGTGTCCGGACGGAGCCGGACAACGTCCGCCGCCACCGCCGCCCAACCGCGTCGCGCCACCTGTCCCACGGGGGACCGCTTCGCCGCCGACCGCGCCAGGCCCGCGAGGCCCACGCGCGGCCCTCCCCGCCGCCGAGCCGGGCCTGAGGCGCCCGCCCGTGCCGCCTCTTCCCCTCCCCGCCGCCTCGCCGGCCGGAGTTCGCCGCGG
>NC_041386.1:234623292-234686079 GCF_002162155.2 Triticum dicoccoides | reverse complement strand
CCGCGGGACTCCGGCGACCGGAGCCGGGCCCGGCGCCGCCAGCCGCCGCCCCCACCGATCGGACCCACGCCTCCCCGCTGCTTCTTCGCTCGCCGGAGCCGGCAAGGCTCGCCGGTGATCCTCGGGCTCCGCGCGCCCCGATCGAGATCGGATCCGAGACGGCTACAGTAAACCCTAATTTTCGCGAGGTTGTTTTTTTTGCCAAGTCCTGAGATTCTTGATCCATATGCCCCTATTCGAGGCTCCGTAACTTTGCATCCTTAGCCCCGGTTTGGGCATATAGCATATCAAAATGTTCATCTCAGAGATTATATCATTTCAATCCATTGCATCATTTTCATTTGAGCTCATCTTGATGCCCGAAATTCTGTTAGAAGAGGGCTACTTGAGTTAATTTTCAGATCTGTTACTCCGTTTAGCACTTTTGTCATTTTTGCCATGATTAATGTGTGCATGATATGCCCGTGAGTTCTGCATATGTTTTGTTAAGGGTTTTGTCATCTTTCCATAGGTGCAACCCATGTATTTTTAGGATGTGTGTGGTGACTTGTGCAAGCTTGCAAAGTGGTGCACTTGCTAATTCTGTTTTCAGGGACTTAGTGATTTCACTAAGTCCTGGGATTGTTTATCTGACGATGCCATATGTTCATGTTGATTACTAGTGATCCGTGCCTCTTTTGAGAATGATCAGTAAGGGAGTTTTGTTAATATTGTAGTGCTCTATCCATCCATGTCTTTGTTTGCAATTATGGAGCAACCTAGCTTGACTCAATCGAGCTCTACTTTTGCTTCGTTGAGAATCTGGGCAGATCGTCAACTTGTTTGCGATTTTGCCAATGTTATTGTAGTTGATCCGTGCATGTTATGCCATTGTTCTTGCCATGTCTAGCTTGTATTTTGTGCCTTCTTGATGTATGTATGCTTGTATTGCCATGACTTGCACCGTGGTGAGTGCATCGAGCTCGTAAACATGCCTTCGTGAGTTACGTTTCAGCATGTCCCAGTTTTCACTAAGTCTGAAAACTGATTATGTTTTTGCTATGTTCGTGTGCTTGTTAGTATATTTTGTGATCCCTTTTGGTTCAAGGTCACTAAGGGACTTTTGTTAAGCTTGTTGAGTAGCTCCATGCCATGTCTTTATTTGTCATGTTCAGGTCCTGTAGCATGTTGTTTTGTTGCTCCGAAGAGGGCTATATGATTTGAAATTCCAGACAAGTGTTGACTTCACTAAGTCTGAGATCTGTTTTACCATTTGCGTTTTTGCCATGCTTGTTTGAACCTCCTAATGGATGAATTGGCCGTAGCTCAGTGCTAGATTTTTGTTAAGCATCTTGTATGCTTCCCTGCCATGTATTTTGTTGCCATGTTTGGGTGTTGTAGCATGTTCATCTCATTGCATTTAGATGCCTACTTGCTGTAAATCACAGACCGATGTCAATTTTGAATCGCTTGCCATTTCCAAACCGTAACTCCGATTCCGACGTTCTTTATATCGTTTTCAAGCGATTTCATCTAATATTTCCAGTGGCACCCTTGGAATTCCAAGTTGAGGCCAGGTTCATGCATTTCCTGTCATATCTTGCATTTGGCATCCCGCATCGCATCCCGCATAGCATATCATCTTTGCATCGTGTTGATTGAGTTTGCACGTGGTTGATTGTACCCTTGTTGCTGTTTGTCTTGTTTGGGTAGAGCCAGGAGACGAGTTCACTAACGAGGAGCCCGTTGAGTTTGCGCTTGAGGATCCAGTCAACTCTGACAACTGTGCAGGCAAGATGATCATACCCTCGAAATCACTACTATCTTTGCTATGCTAGTTTGCTCGCTCTTTTGCTATGCCAATGCTACGATGCCTACCACTTGTTTGAAAGCCTCCCAAATTGCCATGTCAAACCTCTAACCCACCATTGTCCTAGCAAACTGTTGATTGGCTATGTTACCGCTTTGCTCAGCCCCTCTCATAGCGTTGCTAGTTGCAGGTGAAGATTGGAGGCTGTTCCTTATTGGAACATTTATTTACTTGTTGGGATATCATTATATTGCTATGTTATCTTAATGCATCTATATACTTGGTAAAGGGTGGAAGGCTCGGCCTCTCGCCTAGTGTTTTGTTCTACTCTTGCCGCCCTAGTTTCCGTCATATCGGTGTTATGTTCCCGGATTTTTGCGTTCCTTACGCGGTTGGGTTATAATGGGAACCCCTTGATATTTCGCCTTGATTAAAGCTTTTCCAACAATGCCCAACATTGGTCTTACCATTTGTCACCTAGCCTTTTCTTTCCCTTGGGTTCTGCAGACTCAAGGGTCATCTTACTTTACCCCCGCCCGGGCCAGTGCTCCTCTAAGTGTTGGTCCCACCGTGCGATGTCCGGGGCTACCAGGGGCAACTCTGGGCTGGCCTACCTGACGTCTGGCTCATCTGAGTGTGCCCTGAGAAAGAGATATGTGCAGCTCCTATCAGGATTTGTCGGCACATTCGGGCGGTGTTGCTGGTCTTGTTTTAAGCTGTCAAAGTATCTTGAATTACCGAGATACCGAGTCTGATTGGAACGTCTTGGGAGGAGGTCTATTCCTTCGTTGACCATGAGAGCTTGTCATGGGCTAAGTTGGGACTCCCCTGCAGGGATTTGAACTTTCGAAAGCCGTGCCCGCGGTTATGGGCAGATGGGAATTTTTAATGTCCAGTTGTAGATAACTTGAACCTTAATTTAATTAAAATGAATTAACTGAGTGTGTTACCGTGATGGCCTCTTCTCAGCGGAGTCTCGGAGGTGGACATGGTGTTGGAGTAATGTTTGCGCAGGTTGCTCTTTAGTTTCTCGCTCATGCTTTGCCTCCTCTTCTCGCTCTCTTCTGCGAATAAGTTAGCCACCATACTTGCTAGTCGCTTGCTGCAGCTCCACTCATATTTTACCTTGCCTTACCTATAAGCTTGAATAGTCTTGATCGCGAGGGTGCGAGATTGCTGAGTCCCCGTGGCTCACAGATTACTATTACACCAGATGCAGGGCCTGATGATTCCGCTCCAGGAGACGCGTATGAGCTCAAGTGGGAGTTCGACGAAGACTCTCAATGATACTATGTTTCTTTTCCCGATGATCGGTAGTGGTGCCCAGTTGGGGGTGATTGGGACCGTTGTCGCATGTTGGGTTCTCTTTATTTTGGCGTCGTAGTCGGGCCATGGGTGTTTTGGATGATGTAATGTTATTTATGTACTTGATTGACGTGGCGAGTGTAAGCCAACTATGTTATCTCCCTTTTTGTTATCACATTACATGGGATGTTGTGAAGATTGCCTAACTTGCGACATATGCCTTCAATGCGATTATATCTCTAAGTCGTGCCTCGACACGTGGGAGCTATAGTCGCATCGAGGGTGTTACAGCCTCTTAACTGGTCAGAAACCAGGGAAAGGCAACTCTTTGGCCCGGATATGATTCAGGAACAGAAGAGCAGGTTCGCGTTATTCGTGAGAAATTGAAAACAGCCCAATCTCGTCAAAAGAGCCAATATGACCGTAAACATAAGGTCATGACTTATGAAGTCGGCGAGAAGGCTTACCTCCGGGTTACTCCATTAAAGGGAACCCATCGCTTCGGTATCAAAGGCAAATTGGCTCCTCGTTACATTGGACCCTTTCGCATTCTTGCCAAACAAGGAGAAGTTGCCTACCAATTGGAACTACCTCCGCATCTTTCCAGAGTTCACATGTCTTCCACGTTTCTCAACTCAGGCATTGCTTCGCGGATCCTATCCATGGAGTGTACCATGAAACGCTTGATCGACAAGATAATCTCACTTATCGGGAATATCCCGTTCGTATCCTTGATCAAGCTAAGCGTACCACTCGACGCCATAACATCAAGTTTCTCAAGGTTCAATGTCACACCATTCCGAGAAAGAAGCCACTTGGGAAAGGGAGGATCGTCTTCGACTCGAGTACCCCACCTTCTTTACAATGGATCCTAAATCTCGGGACGAGATTCTTTTGAGTGGGGGTGAGTTGTCACACCCTAGCTAGTTCATGCATTAGAGTGTTGCGTCATGTTTAATTTCCCAGAAAACTAAAATGGGGATGACAGAACCCCCAGCACCCCCATGGAACAACTAGGGTTTACTAAAAACTTTTTCAATGAACCTGAAATGCCCTTCTAAAAAGTCCACCCTTTTTGTCTTGGGTTAAAACCTTTGACAAAAATGGTGCACACTTTTCTAGGACATCATAAGGTCATTGGATTAATTCATTACTAATTGCATTTGGGCAATTTAAATCTTATAAATATTTTAAAATTCCAAAATAATCCTGAAAGTATTTTTAGGCTGTTGAGAATATTTTCAAATGTGCCTCTGAATATTTTCAGGTTTTTCCTAAATGAAATAGTATTTTTTACTATTTCAGAACGCAAAACAAAATAAATAAAAAAACAGAAAAAGAGAGAGAAAGAAACTAACCTGGCAAGTCACCAGCCGGCCCACCTGGCGGCCCAGCACTGTGCTGGCCCCGCCAGCCAGCTGCTTCTTCCCCGCCAAGCAGGCCGGGAGGTGACGCCGGCGTTCCTGAGCTCGCCATGGCACCACCTGCTTGCCGCCCGCGCCCCTTGACGTCTGGACGACCTCCAGGTCGTCGCCCCGACCCCTGGACCCTCCATTCGGCCCCAACGCCTCTCCTTCGCTGTTCCCCACCATGGCCGACGCCCCTGCCGCCGCACCGTCTCCATATCCGCGCCCTCCGTCGTCCTTGCGCCGCGGCATCGTGTCCACAAGCTCCGCGTCGTCGACTACATCGAGCAGGCCGAGCCCCGAGTGCTCGCCCGCTCTGGAATCGCCCTGACCCCGTCTTCCCCAACTCCGGCCACCGGAGATCCCCTTCGCCGTCCCCGCCACATCAGCTCGTCCCCGACCCCCGTGAGCTCAGCCATCTCCCCATCCTCTCCGTTTAACTTCTCGAGCACCGCAGCGACGCACCATGATCAGCCGCACCCACCGCCGCCACCACACGTCGCCGTCGTGGCCACAGCCATGTTGGCTCGCAACCGAGCACGCCATCGTCTTCAACGCACTCGCAGGAGCCCGTAGCACCCCCACATGCCCCTCGCCGTGCCTCCTAGCGACTAGTTCGACCTCGCCCGAACTCCTGCAGGCGCAACGCTCGTCGCCGACGACGTTTCCGTCCACCCCAGCTCCACCCACTGCCACCACTCGACGCGGCTCACTCCCCGCATCACGTAGATGGTCTCCGCCGTCCTTTTGGTCGCCGGAGTGCAAAACCCGCGCTGCTCCGCCGCGTCTGGCCTCGCCGGCGGCTAAACGCCGGCGAGTTTGATCCTGTTTGACCCCGTGTGGGCCCAGGTTGACCTCCTCTGAGTCTCTAACATGTGGGACCGCCCTGCTAATTAACTTAGATTAGCACTAATAAAAAATTAGTTAGTTAATTAACTACTGACAAGCGGGTCCCACTGGTCAGGTTTGACCTGGACCGGCCCGTTGACCCCTGACGTCACTCTGACGCAATGCTGATGCAATAAATCATTTACTGGATTTATTCTTATACAGGAAATTCCAGAAAATATTACAAACTTCAAAAATTCATAACTTTTAATCTGTAACTCCAAATGCAAAGAGTTATATATAAAATTTGATCAAAAAAATTCAATCTTTCCATCTGTAGTGGTTTCATGCATGACAAAACAGTTTAACATTTATGTTTAGGTGAAACAAGCTAATACACTTATAATGCTTAAGAACATAAGCTTCCATTTGAATCTTTGATTCAAATGGACCCAAACCAACTTGTTTCACATTGCATTAGGCAGGACACCTCATATTGCCATGTCATAGCATGCATCATATTGTTGCATATTGCCATGTGATGATTGTATTCTGTTGTGTCTTTTGTGGTAGGTTCTACCTCCAAGGATATTTCCGAGTATCCAGCTGAAGGGCAGTACCCTACTACTACTCCATCAGGCAAGCAACCCCATTGATCATGTCGATACAATCCCATGTTCTCTCTTCTGCTCTCATTTACTGCATTAAGACAACAACATTTTCAAACTGCTGTGTGCTACGGTAGTTGAACCCTTATCCTCTGCATGACCTGTCATTGCCATAGTAACTAGATGAAACCCACTAGCATGTGTAGGAGTTGATTGAGCCATGTATGTGTTTCCTACCTTGCTATGCCTGCTATGCTTAGAGTTGTGTCAGGTCTGGTTCATCTGGGTGATGGGCTAGAGTGAAATGATTACGTCGGTAATGTGAGGGATGTGTTGAACATGTTTTGGTAAAGGTATCGATGAGAGGCCATGTAGGAGTACATGGTGGGTTGTTTCATTGAGGCCGTCCATAAGAACTGACATCTGTATGCGTGATTTAAGATTCAACTACTACCACACATTGGGCCCTGAAATATGACCCTGCTCGACTTACTGACCACTCTCGTCCTCTGTCCAGGAGTTGCAACTAGTTTCTGGTGTTTGTAGGTTATGTGTTGGCAGCCGTGCATAGCGCTGACCCTAGGGGTGGGCTATGATGCGGTAGATACACCGTGTCCGGTATGCCGGGCGCCCGTTTGGCATCTCGGGGCCCTGTACACATCGTTTGGGGCCGTTGAGGACACCCCGGCCGGATTTCCTTGCGGATGGAACCCGAATAGGCGATAAACCTGGACTAGAGACTCGTGTGGTTAGTCAGGTCATGGTCTACACCCATGTCGGCTTTCGCTTGAAGTCTGCCGAGCACATGTCATGGCAGACGCTAAGTGGTGGAAACATGTGTGACGGAGTACAGCTCTGCAGGGTATAAAACTATTTGAATAGCCGCGTCCGTGGTAAAGGACTACTTGGTTGCCTATACAGTTCATAGACAAGTTAATGGTTACTACTAAAAGACTCAAGATAAGTGTGAGTACCGAGGATGGCCCTCTCGTGGGATGACGAGGGAGGATCCCTGGTGGAGTATTGTGTTGGTGATTAGTGGACTCGTGTGCAGAATCTATTTACAGTGGTGTCTCATAGGATAGCTTAACTAAGAGTCAAAGCTGGCTTGCAGCAATAACTCCACCACCTTCTTGAGAATAAGCATGTATAGTAGGATCTGTTGTAAGACTTGCTGAGTACCTTTGTACTCATGTTGCTTTAATTACTATTTTCAGACGACAACACCGCCCCCTCCGATGGGTTTTACGTAGACCTCGACGTCGATGAGTAACTTGCCACCCAGGTGGTGATTCTGGCCATGGAGGGCCCTATGTAGATAGACAGGCTTCGACAAGCCTTCTTTCTTTCTAGTGTGTGTACTCAGACTTATTTGCTTCCGCATGTGCTTGTATGCTTGTATGACTTGAGTGTCAGGTCCTGTGACCCCTACATGTATGAACATGTTATGTATGGCTCTCCGGAGCCTTTAAATAAAGTACTTGAGTGGTAGAGTTTTGTTGTGATGCCATGTTATATTTGCACATATCGAGCATATTGTGTGTATGATTGAAATGCTTGGTATGTGTGGGATCCGACAATCTAGTTGTTTATCCTTGGCAGCCTCTCTTATGGGGAAATGTATTCTAGTGCTCCTTGAGCCATAGTAGTCCGCTACAGCCCGGTTCACCGGAGTCCTGCTAGCCCAGCACTACTGCTCAGGACACTTGACTGGCCGGCTTGTGTTTCACATCGTTCCTATGTCTGTCCCTTCGGGGAAATGTCACGCGGTGAAATCTGGAGTCCTTCCTAGCCTGCTACAGCCCGGGTTCACGGAGTCCTGCTAGCCCAGTGCTACAACCCGGATTCACACACTGTTGACCGACATGCTCGATGTGATTCATGTATGCCTGGCCCCATAGGTCTGTGCCGCTTTGGGTTCACGACTAGCCATGTTGGCCCGGGTTCTCTGTCATATGGATGCTAGCGACACTATCATATACGTGAGCCAAAAGGGAAAACGGTCTCGGGCCATGGTAAGGCGACACCCGTGGGGATAGCGTGCGTGAGGCCGCAAAGTGATATGAGGTGTTACCGGCTAGATCGATGTGACTTGGAATCGGGGTCCTGATAGTAATATTGGTAAGCATCGAGAAATGCCTATGAATTATTCTCTTCTGTTGAACCTTTTGATGTATGGGGATTTTATTACATGGGACCTTTTCCTTCCTCTAATGGGTATACACATATTTTGGTTGTTGTTGATTATGTTACTAAATGGGTAGAAACTATTCCAACTAGTAGTGCTGATCACAACACCTCTATTAAAATGCTTAAGGAAGTTATTTTCCCAAGGTTTGTAGTCCCTAGATATTTAATAACTGATGGTGGTTCACACTTTATTCATGGTGATTTCCGTAAAATGCTTGCCAAATATGATGTTAACCATAGAATTGCATCACCCTATCATCCTCAGTCTAGTTGTGAAGTTGAACTTAGCCATAGAGAAATAAAGTTGATTTTGCAAAAGACTGTCAATAGGTCCAGGAAGAATTGGTCTAAGAAATTAGATGATGCATTTTGGGCTTATAGAACAGCTTATAAAAATCTTATGGGTATGTCTCCTTATAAAATGGTTTATGGAAAAGCTTGTCATTTACCTCTTGAGTTAGAACATAAAGCTTATTGGGCAGTTAAAGAACTCAATTATGATTTCAAACTTGTTGGTGAAAAGAGGCTATTTGATATAAGCTAATTATATGAATGGATAACCCAAGCTTATGAAAATGCAAAGTTATTCAAAGAAAAAGTTAAAAGATGGCATGACAAAAGAATCCAAAAGCGTGAGTTTAAAGTTGGAGAATATGTTCTTTTGTACAACTCTCGGTTTAGATTTTTTGATGGGAAGCTCCTCTCGAAATGGGAAGGCCCATATGTCATTGAGGAGGTTTACCGGTCTAGAGCCATCGAAATAAATAATTTCGAAAGCACTACCCCTAAGGTTGTCAATAGGCAGCGGATAAAGCATTATATCTCAGGTACGCCTATTAATGTTGAAAGTAATATCATCTAAACTTTGACACCTCAAAACCACATAAAAGAGTCCTTCTAGAACACTCTAGAATCATGAAAATAAGGAGGTACATGATACGGTAAGTAAACGGACTCCGAAAAATCTGCAAAAAATTTTTTTATCAGTTTTGGAATATTTCAAAATTTTGGAAATAAAGAAACTTCCAGGAAGCGTCCCCTGGTGGGCATAAGACACCAGGGCGCGCCAGGCTTGCCTGGCATGCCCAGGTGGGTTGTGCCCACCTGGGACACCTCCCTTACTCTGTTTTTCTACCATATACATGTCATGCAAAATAAAAATTCTATATATACTTCCCGAACCTGTTGATCACCATATCACGGAGAAATCCTCTATTCTCTTTTTACTTGTTGTTTTCTGTCAGATTCCATCTACTATGGTCTCTTCAAGATTCTCCAAGGACAAGATCTCTCCTTCATCACCACCATCATCCCCTACACCACCGAAAGGAGAATTGAGTATCGGGTATGGGCACTCCCCTTGGCTTCCGCCAAGATTGGGGGAGGTGCCCCGATATCGTATCATCCCACTATCTTTTTTCTTTTACTTATCTTAGTTCAATCTTTTGCTTTGGATGAAATAAAGTTTGGTTTGATCCTTTCTTATTTGAAAGTTTCCTTAGTGATCTATCATAGTAATCGTGTGCAAGTTATGTAATAAAGTTAGTGAAAGTGCAACTATCCCTGGGTGGTTTTGGTAATTCCTAACAACATATAGCTCATTGAGCTAACATTATTCCAAGATTAATATTTCAGGAAAAGCTCAATGAATGGCATGGCATGGATGAGGAAAGTGGATCCCTAAAAATTCTAAGGACAAAAAGTTTGGCTCAAGCTTGAAGCTCAAGACTCTACATTTTATATTTTAGTGATCCAAGACCACAATGAGTCTATAGGAAAAGCTAATACTATCAAGGAGGGATGAGGTGTTGCTTAATGGCTTGCTTGCTCAAGGTGCTTAGTGATATGCTCCAAAATCCTCAACTACTCTCCCACATCCACATATGACCTAAACCAAAAGTAGAACTCGGCCCCATCGATTCTTTCTATCCAGTGCCACCGAGTTTCAAATGTCATAGCCACTGCCACAAACCCTAGGCAAATCGGTCTCACCGATAGGGATCTCGGTCTCACTGAGATGGGATTGTAATCTCTCTATTTCCCTTCGTAACATTTCGGTCTTACCGAGATGAGCGATCGGTCCCACCGAGATTGCAATGTAAACTCTCTGTTTCCCTTTTGTAACATTTCGGTCTCACCGAGATGAGCGAATCGGTCCCACCGAGTTTACCTGACCAACTCTCTGGTTAGCTTATTACCAAAATCGGTCCCACCGAGTTTGTGTAATCGGTCACACCGAGATTAGGTTATGCCCTAACCCTAACCATATCGGTCCTACCGAGTTGCATCTCAGTCCCACTGAAAATCCTAACGGTCACTAGGTTTGCTGGATCGGTCCGATCGAGTTTAACCATTCGGTCCCACCGAGTTTGGAAAATTGTGTGTAACGGTTAGATTCTATGCGGAGGCTATATATACCCCTCCACCCACTCTTCATTCGTGGAGAGAGCCATCAGAACATACCTACACTTCCAATACACATTTTCTGAGAGAGAACCACCTACACTTGTGTTGAGGTCAAGATATTCCATTCCAACCATACGAATCTTGATCTCTAGCCTTCCCCAAGTTGCTTTCCACTCAAATCTTCTTTCCACCAAATCCAAATCCTGTGAGAGAGAGTTGAGTGTTGGGGAGACTATCATTTGAAGCACAAGAGCAAGGAGTTCATCATCAACACACCATTTGTTACTTCCTGGAGAGTGGTGTCTCCTAGATTGGCTAGGTGTCACTTGGGAGCCTCCGACAAGATTGTGGAGTTGAACCAAGGAGTTTGTAAGGGCAAGGAGATCGCCTACTTCGTGAAGATCTACCGCTAGTGAGGAAAGTCCTTCGTGGGCGACGGCCATGATGTAGACAAGGTTCCTTCTTCATGGACCCTTCGTGGGTGGAGCCCTCCATGGAGTCGCGCAACCGTTACCCTCCGTGGGTTGAAGTCTCCATCAATGTGGATGTATGATAGCACCACCTATCGGAACCATGACAAAAACATCTGTCTCTCCAATTGTGTTTGAATCCTCCAAACCCTTCCCTTTACATTCTTGCAAGTTGCATGCTTTACTTTCCGCTGCTCATATACTCTTTTGCATGCTTGCTTGAATTTTGTGGCGATTGCTTGACGTGTGCTAAGATAGCTAAAATCTGCCAAGAACTAAAATTGGGAAAAGGCTATATTTTTATTTGGTCAAGTAGTCTAATCACCCCCCCTCTAGACATACTTTCGATCCTACAAGTGGTATCAGAGCTTTGGTCTCCATTTGCTTTGATTTCCATAGCTTTTGGTGGTCATAGCCTTGGTTTCACAACCTAGGAGAGTATGGCGTCTAGAGTGGGAAATTATCACCATAGAGGTCCTTACTTTGATGGTACTAATTTTGCTAGTTGGAAGCATAAGATGAAAATGCATATTCTTGGACATAACCCCGCCGTTTGGGCTATTGTGTGTGTTGGCATGCAAGGTGAATTCTTTGATGGGAGAGAACCAAATCGTGAAGCTACCGCGGATGAGTTGAAGATGCTACAATATAATGCTCAAGCTTGTGATATCCTCTTCAACGGATTGTGCCCCGAAGAATTCAACAAAATCAGCCGTCTTGAGAATGCAAAGGAAATTTGGGATACTTTGATTGATATGCACGAAGGTACCGACTCCGTCAACGAATCCAAATTGGATGTGCTTCAATGTCAACATGACAAGTTCAAAATGAAGGATGGTGAAGGTGTCGCTGAAATGTACTCTAGGCTTGCTCTTATCACAAATGAGATTGCCGGATTAGGGAGTGAAGAGATGACAGATAGATTCATCATCAAGAAGGTCCTAAGAGCCTTGGATGGAAAATATGATACCGTGCGCACATTGATCCAAATGATGCCAAATTACAAAGATCTCAAGCCAACGGAAGTCATCGGAAGAATTGTTGCTCATGAGATGTCACTCAAGGATAAAGAGGAACTTCACAACAAATCAAGTGGTGCTTACAAAGACTCATGTGAAGCCCCCACATCACCGAGTGAGAAACAAACCTTCAATGAAGAATTGAGCTTAATGGTGAAGAACTTCAACAAGTTCTACAATAGTAGAAGCAAAGAGAGAAGCTCCAAGTCAAGGTCCTACAATGACAAAAGATCTTCTAGTCGAGAGTGAAACTGCTACAATTGTGGAAGTCCTGGACACTATTCCAATGAGTGTACCGCCCCCTACAAGAGAAGAGAAGATTCTCCCAAGAGAAGAAGTAGAAGAGAAGAATCACCATCTAGAGAAATAAGGAGTAGAGATGATCATTATGAATGAAGACCCTCACGGAGAAGCAAGGATTCGAAAAGAAAGGACAAGTCATCAAGGAGCTACACAAAACAAATACATCAAGCTCATGTTGGTGAATGGGTATCCGGCTCTGACTCCGACAACCACTCCGAGAGAAGCTATCACTTCGACTCCGAATATACTCAAGATGAAGGTGTTGCCGGTCTAGCACTTGTAACAACCAACTCCTATGACATATTTGACTCACCAAATGAAGGAGTTGGAACATGCTTCATGGCTAAAGGCCCAAAGGTATCACACCCCGAGTATGTTGATTTCAATAGTGATGAAGATGACTTGTTAGGTGATGATGATTTACTTGTTGACAACTCTAGTGATGAATACTATGATGAAACGTCAATTAATCATGCTAATCAAGATAAACCGAATGACAATGATAAGGAGAAGATTGATTCTCTAACTAAAGAACTAAACACTCTTAAGTTAGCTCATGAAACTATCTTAGGAGATCATCGAGAACTTTTAAGGACTCATGAGAAATTGCGCTTTGAAAAGCTCAACCTTGAGCAAGAGTATGAGTTCTTAAAAGCAATCAATGATGATCTTCGTAAGAAAAGTTCTTCTTACATTGCCAAGCGTTTACTCTTATCCACTTACATGCCTCAAGTCAAGTCTATAACAAGAACAAGAAAGATTCTTCCTCTAGTAGTAACAATAATCATGCTAAATCCAATATTGTTGCTTCTAGTAGTTCTCTTGATTCCACTAATGATTCTCTTAGCCAAGTTACACTTGAGCAAGAAAATAGCTTATTGAAGGGAATTATAGAGAAAGGTGTTTACAAGAGCCTTGCCGGAAGTAAGCAATTCGAGGAAATTGTACGCAAGCAAGGAAGGCACCGGAAGAATCAAGGTGTTGGTTTTGAACGAAAGTTCAATGCCAATGGAGTTGAGTGGGAAGAAGATCAATACCCCAAGACGAAGTATGTTCCTCAACAAGAGAAGTATGATCCTACTTCTCTCAAAGGGACACAAGCTCAAGGTGATCTTCCACCACAAGACCACAAGCAAAATGGCAAGGACAAGCTTCAAGAGGAAATTGATGCATTTGAAGAAGCTCCTAAGGCCTTGGTCAAGTGGGTTCCCAAGACTACTTCAAGTTCCACTTCATCATGTACAACTACAACACCGAGGATTCCAATCAAGATGGTGTGGATCCCGAAGAAGAAGAACTAGAGAGTTCTTGAGGGTGACTCCGCCAACATACTTCACTCTTATCATCTCGGAAAGAACAAGTGCAATCAACTTCCACATCTTGCACTAGTTCAAGGAGTCACAAACCCTCTTGATGGTAAGCCAAGGGACAAGGTAACCTAAAAGCTTTCATAGACATAATCTTGTGTGTGCATCACTTTATGTCTATGGATATCCTTGTTTGTTCCTTGTGGGACTAACTCGTGTAGGTATTGAAAGTGCAACTCACTCCAATGGATAGCTTCAAATGATCTACATCAACATTGACCATCCACATCTTCAACATCTACATGAAGTCATCATCGACAAAACCCAAGGTTAGTTCATCCCTCTTAGGAGGGTTCTCACATCTAGGGGGAGCTTTACTCTAAGAATTGAGCTCAAGCAAATCTAATGGTGTGAACACAACAATGCTTTATGTAAAAGTGGTAACCCCACTTGTGCTTAAAGGATGAGTATGACCTATGATCAAATGTTCTCATTTGATTCCTAAGTCAATATACTCATATATAGATGACCTAGTCATTGCAAATTGTTTGATAGATGCTAGAATTGGTTGTGCATGCTTTGCCATATATTTCAATTGCCATTTTATTGTGTGAGCATGTTGATTGCATATTTTACTCATTCGAGGACATCCACTTGTTGTTTTGATTGATTGGTTTTCTTTTCTTTTGCCAAGTGGATGGACAAGAATGCCTAAGAACCGTCTCTAGCTATCTATGCTTTTCTCGTCTCAAACTCTATTCATGCTACATCACAAATTTGATCAAGTCAGATTTGAACCACTCTGTGTGAGGAGCACTAGGAGTCCCCGATTCGTCATAGACTTAAACTTCCAAAACTTCTTTGTGCTTTTCGGTCTGACCGATTCCTCCATTTCGGTCATACCGAGATCACTAAGTCGATCTAGGTTTTCAATCTCGGTGCAACCGATTTGAACTTTTCGGTCACACCGAGTTGCTGTAACTGTCAACAGTTATGCATCTCGGTGCCACCGAGTTGTTCCACTCGGTCACACCGACAGGGTCGGGCTATATATACTCACGGGCAAAATTTTGGAAATTTCTCCGAAACCCCTTTGCCTGCGCATAGCTCGCTCTGCCTCCTGGGTCTCCGGATCGTCCTCCTCATCGCCAGCCGCCTCCTGTCGCTGGTCTCCGCCGCCGTCAACGGAATTCTTCCCCGCCGTTGCCGCCGTAGCGAGTTCATCGCCGAACTAGGGTATGGACTCGATCACAGTGCTATCCCCGTCCGATTCCTAGTACATTGTGTTCATTATGATTCTTACCACGATTGAAACGCTTCTATCCAGTCAAAACACTCCGTAGATTAGAGTTGAATCAAAAATTTAGGGTTAGGTTTCTGCCGAAACCATCTCGGACCCATCGGGTTGCAGAACTCAGTCCCACCGATTCGGCCAAGGCCATTGCACATGTGGTTCTCGGTCTGACCGAGAATTGCAAATCGGTGTGACCGAGTTCAGGACTTTGTGAAACCCTAGCAGTCTTGGTGCCACCGAACTGTGACTCGGTCTGACCGAGTTCACTAGTTTAGGTTCCAACAGCTGCTTCGGTATCACCGACTTTACAAATCGGTTGATCTGAAATGCTTTCTGTGGAAAACTAAAACTAAGTTTTTGACTCATTCTTTTGCAAAAATTGTTGTATTTTGTGATGCTCATCCACTCTATCTCATCTACAATCTATTCACAGGGTCTGCTTTCTGTGTTTGCAATATGTCTGATCAGAGTGATAGCCAGAACATGTCAGAGGAGCAGGTTCACCTGAGTGAGGGCACTAGTCCCTCTAGCAGTTCAGATGATGGTAGCAGGAGCACTCCCAGCAACTTTCCCAAAGCTGCCACCAGAACAAGGAAGAAGAAAACTTCAGAGTCCGAGGATGAAGACTATGTGGCAGTTGAGGATGAGGCCACATCAAAGAAGAAAGTGGCTAAGAAGGAATATAGCACTGCTGCTGCAGTTAAGCCAGGGATGAAGATCGAAAGGCCAGCAGGAAGACAACCCGTGTCAAAGGCTAGAGCGTCTACTCAAGTCCCTTTGGAATCTGAACCCAAAGAGGCTGCTATAGAAGGGAAGAAGAGGAAGGAGAGGATCAAAAAGACCATTGCTAGAGTGCTTGGGAGATCCTCAATCGTGAGAGATTCTGAATAGGAAGAGGAAGAAGAGGTTGCTGCACCAGCACCTAAGGCCCAGAAGCTTATGGGTGATGCAATCAGGACAGGGGCTGCTTCATCAAAGCCCAAAGAAGCACCCAAAGCAGCCTCCAAGCCCAAGAGTGCACCTAAGAGGAATACCAGGAGTATACCAGCTGCTGAGAAGAACAAGGCCCCAGTGCCTGAAGTTGCTACTGATGAAGATGATGAAGGACAAGTCCTGAGAAAGCACAAACCCAAGATTCCAGACCAAATGATGCTCACCATGTGGCTGAGAACATGAAGATCAGGAGAGACTCAAGATTGAGGAAATGGAGAGACACAGACCCATATGCTACAAGGAGAAGAACTGTTGTTGATTACAGGTTCCACACAAAGGAACATCAGGATTTCTATGAGACAGTGCTGCTGGACAAGAAGCCTATAGTGTGTGAAATGAGGTGGGTCGACTGGAAGTATATCAAGGAAAATGAGGAACACTATCCTGGTGTGTTTGACAGCTTCAGTGCTTGTGGAGTTGCAGACTTTGTTGGGCAGAAGCTCACAAAGTGGAATGAGGAGCTCATAATGCAATTCTACTCCACAACACACTTCTATCCAGATGGCAGGATCGTATGGATGTCTGAAGGTACAAGGTACCACTCAACTATTGAGGAATGGGCAAATCTGATCAATGCTCCTAAGGAAGAAGAAGATGACTTGGATGTCTATGCCAAGAAGAAGATGGATCACAACTCTATGGCAAACATGTACAAGGAGATTCCTGAAGATGATCTTGAGACTCACTAGTTTGGGTCAGTAAAACACTTGCTGTCAGGGCTGCCTACAATCAATTGGATCCTTAGGCACACTCTCTTGCCCAAGTCTGGTGATCACAGAATGATCAGAGGCCATGCAATTAACTTGCTACATATATTTGATGTGCCACAGAAGTTCAAGGCCATGAGCCTTATAGTTGAGACTATCAAGAGGACTGCAGCTGACCAGAAAAGAAGTTGTGGATATGCCCCACAGATCCAGGAGTTAATAAACTCAAAGATGGGCACAGGCACATACTTGTTGGATAAGGAACACTTGCCTATCTATCCTGACTTTGAGGACAATCAAGTTGTGATGAATGAGAATGAACCATCATCAGTACAAGCTCAAGAGAAGAAGGAGAATGCAAAGAAAGAGAAGGCTGCCAAGATGCCAACTCAAGAGGAGGCATCTGAGTACTTTTTGAAAAGAAAGCAGGACCATCTTGGTTATTTGATAGCATCAACTCTAAGGATTGATAAGGGGTTGGCCACCCTAACTCAAAACCAGGAGAGCCTGGAAAGAATCGTGGAACAAAAATTCTATGATTTAGATGTCAAAGTAACTGAGATTTAGTCTGTTGTGGAGCAGCTACAGGATGACATGCAGGAGAGGAAGGGCAAGACAACCACTGATGCATTTGCCAGAGTGCCTCGAGCTCAGAGATCTGCTGCAGTGCCTGTTCCAGACACTAGAGCCACTTCATCTGCACCAGCTACAGCTCCAGCGCAACCAGCTCCAGCACCAACTCCATCAGCTCCATCTACTTCGACTAAAGCCTTCGTCCTTGAAGACCAAGCCTGAGAGACGTTTTAGTGCTATGCATTTTCTATGAACTCTTTGGTAACTTGTTGCCAAAGGGGGAGAAAAATGTATAGATCATAGGCTTCGAGAGAGAGCGTTGCTTTTTATTCTCTCTTGCTTTGGTGGTTGAACTTTGTTTGTCTTTTGATTGCTTGAGATACTATGCTATTATCTGTGAGACATTGATGATCATGTGGTTGATCATAAGCTACAGTTATGCTTGTTAGATGATATTATCTTACTTATCCTTATATGATCATTCACTTTGCTTGGTGATGAGTGCATGTATTTAATTCTTATCATTTTGAGCGCTCCACCAAGATGTATGTGACATGGAAGAGTAACCCATGATCCTAACTCATTGTGCATTTGCAGTCCAAAGCAAATCTTAAGATATGCACAAGTTTAGGGGGAGCTCTTGCTTTTCACATACTTCTCAAAGCAACAATATCTTTCACTCTTATTATCATTTGTCGAAGCTTTGATCTATATGTTGTCATCAATTACCAAAAAGGGGGAAATTGAAAGTGCAACTATCCCTGGGTGGTTTTGGTAATTCCTAACAACATATAACTCATTGAGCTAACATTATTCCAAGATTAATATTTCAGGAAAAGCTCAATGAATGGCATGGCATGGATGAGGAAAGTGGATCCCTCAAAATTTTAAGGACAAAAAGTTTGGCTCAAGCTTGAAGCTCAAGACTCTACATTTTATATTTTAGTGATCCAAGATCACATTGAGTCTATAGGAAAATCCAACACTATCAAGGAGGGATGAGGTGTTGCTTAATGGCTTGCTTGCTCAAAGTGCTTAGTGATATGCTCCAAAATCCTCAACTACTCTCCCACATCCACATATGACCTAAACCAAAAGTCAAACTCGGCCCCACCGATTCTTTCTATCTGGCGCCACCGAGTTTTAAATGTCATAGCCACTGCCACAAACCCTAGGCAAATCGGTCTCACCGATAGGGATCTCGGTCTCACCGAGATGGGATTGTAATCTCTCTGTTTCCCTTCGTAACGTTTCGGTCTTACCGAGATGAGCGATCGGTCCCACCGAGATTGCAATGTAAACTCTCTGTTTCCCTTTTGTAACATTTTGGTCTCACCGAGATGAGCGAATCGGTCCCACCGAGTTTACCTGACCAACTCTCTGGTTAGCTTATTACCAAAATCGGTCCCAGCGAATTTGTGTAATCGGTCACACCGAGATTACGTTATGCCCTAACCCTAACCATATCGGTCCTACCGAGTTGCATCTCAGTCCCACCGAAAATCCTAACAGTCACTAGGTTTGCTGAATCGGTCCGACCGAGTTTAACCATTCGGTCCCACCGAGTTTGGCAAATTGTGTGTAACGGTTAGATTCTGTGTGGAGGCTATATATACCCCTCCACCCACTCTTCATTCATCGAGAGAGCCATCAGAACTTACCTACACTTCCAATACACATTTTCTGAGAGAGAACCACCTACAGTTGTGTTGAGGTCAAGATATTCCATTCCAACCATATGAATCTTGATCTCTAGCCTTCCCCAAGTTGCTTTCCACTCAAATCTTCTATCCACCAAATCCAAATCCTGTGAGAGAGAGTTGAGTGTTGGGGAGACTATCATTTGAAGCACAAGAGCAAGGAGTTCATCATCAACACACCATTTGTTACTTCTTGGAGAGTGGTGTCTCCTAGATTGGCTAGGTGTCACTTGGGAGCCTCCGACAAGATTGTGGAGTTGAACTAAGGAGTTTGTAAGGGCAAGGAGATCGCCTACTTCGTGAAGATCTACCGCTAGTGAGGCAAGTCCTTCGTGGCCGACGGCCGTGATGGAATAGACAAGGTTGCTTCTTCGTGGACCCTTCGTGGGTGGAGCCCTCCGTGGACTCGCGCAACCGTTACCCTCCGTGGGTTGAAGTCTCCATCAACATGGATGTACGATAGCACCACCTATCGGAACCACGACAAAAACTTCCGTCTCTCCAATTGTGTTTGAATCCTCCAAACCCTTCCCTTTACATTCTTTCAAGTTGCATGCTTTACTTTTCGCTGCTCATATACTCTTTTGCATGCTTGCTTGAATTGTGTGGAGATTTCTTGACTTGTGCTAAGATAGCTAAAATCTGCCAAGAACTAAAATTGGGAAAAGGCTAGATTTTTATTTGGTCAAGTAGTCTAATCACCCCCCTCTAGACATACTTCCGATCCTATAGTTAGTTTTAGTTTTTGACCTCTTTACTTTCATGTTGCAAATAAAGAAAATAAATAAAGTAAGAAAAAGAGAAAGGAAATAAATGAAGAAAGGAAATACATAATGAAATTATTATACACTAATCATATGGTAGGTGATGGCACCACATAAGGAAATTAATAAGTAGAATTTTTATTAGAGATTGACAAACATAGCATTAGTTAATGATGCAACTCATGAAAGAATTAATAAGGGAAGATAAGATGCACATATAGATATACCAAAATTGTTTATGCTTGTGATTGTGAGCCCTCATCAAAATATTATATGCCAAAATTGTTGGTGTTGGACAAGGAAGACAACTTAACGGTTTATGTTTGTTTATATTCACATAGAAGTCATATTGTCATAGATCCTTTAAAAGGTGGTGCTTGCCCCCAATCTTTTCTAGCCAAAAAATTGGTACTAAGTAGAGATACTACTTGTGCATCCAAAAACACATAAACCCAAATCTTTTTCAAGTGTCCGCCATACCTACCTAGAGATTGAGCAAGATCCCTCAAGTAAGTTGTCATTGGTGCAAAAAGGCAATAAAAATTGCTTCTAAAGGTGTGGATCATTTAGTGTAAGAGAAAATTGAGTATTGTACGAACTTGGATGACAAAAGAATAAATGCGGTAGGCTGCATAATAAAAGTTGTCATCTTAAGGGGCAATAAAACATGACATTCTCTGGCACTAAGGGATTAAGCATACAAACAAATAAGCGCATGGCAACCTTTGCTTCCCTCTGCGAAGGGCCTTTCTTTTACTTTTATGTAAAGAGTCAAAGTTTTTCTCTCTGTTCCTTTTATTTTTCTCTTTTGGCAAGCATCATGAGGTGTGGAAAGATCTAGGCATATATGTCTAGTTGAATATAGATAGCATGAGTTATTATTGTTGACATCACCCTTGAGGTGAGTATGTTGGGAGGCGAAACTATAAGCCCCTATGTTTCTATGTGTTTGGTTGAAACGTTTTGCTCATGGGTACAAGGTGAGTGTTAGCAATCATAGAAGACTATATGATGGTTGAGTATGTGGACTTGCTTTAAAGGATCCAAACGCGACTCTTCCTGAAAAGCTGATGAATTGTAGTTTCAAAGTTGACTGAGAACATAGTTTGTTGGTTTCTAATAGAGTTTTTGATTTATACTTCGATTGTGTGATGAACTATTACTTGATCATGAGAAGTATATGATAAAAGTTCTATTATAAAAGTCCTATGTTAAATTTTGTTGCTATTATAATAATCAACATGATGCTTCTATGACATATTTTGTTTTTATCGACACCCCTCTCTCAAAGCATGTGAACATGTTTTTCGACATCGGTTTTCGCTTGAGGACAAGCGAGGTCTAAGCTTGGGGGAGTCGATACGTCCATTTTGCATCATGTTTCCTTACTGTTATTTATAATGTTTTTATCCATAATAATGCTTTTTGGAGTAATTCTAAGGCCCTTTCTCTCAGAATTTACACACCGAGAGAAACAATTCTGGCAGCTGGAAATCTGGACCGGGAAAAGCTACATCAGGCCACCAATTCTCCACAACTCCAAATGAGCTGAAACTTTAAAGAGATTTTTTATGGATTATTTGAGAAATACTGGAGCAAATAAACACTAGAGGGGGCCACCAGGTGGGCACAACCCACCTAGGCGTGCCAGGCCCCCATGGCGCGCCCTGGTGGGTTTTGGCCTCCTCGGCTCACCTCTAGTGCCCATCTTCTGGTATATAAGTCACTTTGACCTAGAAAAAATTAGAAGAGGACTTTCGGGATGAAGCGCCGCCACCTCGAGGTGGAACTTGGGCAGGAGCACTTTTACCCTCTAAGGGAGTGATTCTGCTGGGGGAACTTCCCTCCCGGAGGGGGAAATCATCGTCATCATCATCAACAACAAGTCTCCCATCTTGGGGAGGGAAATATCCATCAACATCTTCACTAGAACCAACTCATCTCAAACCCTAGTTCATCTCTTGTATTCAATCTTGTTACCGAAACTATAGATTGTTGCTAGGGGGTGACTAGTAGTGTTGATTACATCTTGTAGTTGATTACTATATGGTTTATTTGGTGGGAGATTATATGTTCAGATCCATTATGCATATTAATACCCCTCTGATCATGAGCTTGTTTGTTGTTTTTGAGTAGTTACCTTCGCTCTTGAGGTCACGGGATAAATCATGTTGCAAGTAATCATGTGAATTTGATATGTGTTCGATATTTTGATAGTATGTATGTTGTGATTCCCTTAGTGGTGTCATCTGAACGTCGACTACATGACACTTCACCATATTTGTGCCTAAGGGAATACATTGTGGAGTAGTAAATAGATGGTAGGTTGCGAGAGTGACAGAAAATTAAACCCCAGTTTGTGCACTATTCCGTAAGGGATCGATTGGATCCTAGAGTTTAATGCTATGGTTAGAATATATTCTTAATACTTTTCTCGTAGTTGCAGATGCTTGCGGGAGGGTTAATCATAAGTAGGAGGTTTGTTCAAGTAAGAACAACACCTAAGCACCGGTCCACCCACGTATCAAATTATCAAAGTAGCGAACACAGATCAAACCAGTATGATGAAACTGACTAGATGAAATTCCCATGTACCCTCAAGAACCCTTCGCTTATTATAAGAGACCGTTTTGGCCTTTCCTTTTCCTCAAGAGGATTGAGCTACCTTGCTGCATACTTATTACTATTATCATTACTTGCTCATTACAAACTATCTTTCTATCAAACTACCCGCTACTTACAATTTCAGCACTTGTAGACACTACCTTACTGAAAACTACTTGTCATTTCCTTCTGCTCCTCGTTGGGTCTGACACTCTTACTTACCGAAAAGAGCTACAATTGATCCCCTATACTTGTCGATCATCAGCTGTCAACTGAGAAAATCCTATTAGACTCGAAGGATCCAGGATATCTAACATACGCGGCTCGTGTGCTTGTGGGCAAGTGCTACGTTGACACACGGCCCGCGGAGGTGTTCTTCCTGCGGTTTCACCATATACTCGAGATGTTTCTGACAAGGCATATCGATTTTACAATCATGCACCTTTTTGCGCTACATATGAGCTCGGTCATGAAGAGAGAAGAAGTCTCACAAATCTTTGTGGCGGATACGAACCACATGCATGAGTTCTTCTTGAGTCTCGATGACTTTGAGCCTGAAACTGCTAGGGAGTACCTCTGAAACTGCATGGTACATAATAAGTACCAGGAAATTTTCCTCCCGCCTTATCATCCAAAGTAAGTAAGTTCTAGAAAACCCTTTCGTACATTTCAATCATTCCTTCTCGCTCATATGGAGAATTATTTGAGGTGTCTTTTTCCTCGGAGCAACGGGCGTGCCATCCTTATCGTTCTTTACCCGCGAGTCTCCCACGCCATGTATTTCGACCCTACCAAAAACTTAGAGAAGAAGGACTACACCCACATAATGAATATTCTAGATGATGCTCTCCATGGCTTCAGCATTAGGGGTGGCCACCTGTAGATCAGGAAACAAAGGAACAAGAAGTTGGGTTTCTCACATAAAACTAACTTCTGTTGCATCCATGTCCCAAAACCAAGCAAGAAAGATGGATTCTACCTCCTCCATCTCACGATTGAGTTCAACACGGATCACCAAAAGCTTCGCATGAAAAGCAAAAACAATGATCACATCAGCAACCAGGTAGAATCTCATGGAGAAGCGGATTATAAACTTAGAGATGACTTCTTTCGCATCCAAAGGGACAATGCAACGATCATCATGAATTAAGTCGTCGATGAGAAGGGGATGTTCCACCACAGCCCTATATCATGAGCTGACATACGAACTCGCATAGGCATGCAACGTCATGACCTCATGTCGTTCAAGAAGCTAGGGTCCATCCTTGATGATATGGAAGGATGGAACTTCTAGTGATTTACGATGCCGATGATGATGATATGTGTTGGTTGAACTCGTATACTTTCTGTAGCGATGAAACTTTGTGATGTCCATGGTCCCTGCCGAACTTGCGTAACGCTACTGTGTTAGTTTGGGTACGATGACCTGCGTACCTCTAGTTAATTAGTTTGCGTCCTATATGTTGCATCTAGTTGCTAACCCTTTCTTTTTCATGTTGGTGTAGTATATTTTGTTGCATATGATCATACATTCTCTTGATGAAGATGCATCTCTAATAGGTACCTAGATTCTTCATGGCGAAGAAGAAGTGCTATGCCATGTACAACAAGAAGGTTCCGGGAGTGTACGACGTGTGGCCTGAGTGTCAGGCGCAAGTGGATGGGTTCTCGGGCGTCAGCCATAAAGGCTTCAAAAGCAAACAAGAAGAAGAAGCTAGTTACTTGAGGTGCATGCTAGCGCGAGATAGGACTCATAACCGCCGCCTCATGTACAACATAGTTCTGCTCTCACTCATAGTGATAGCTCTTCTCGTGTATACCATTGTTTAGATGGATGACAATGTAGTTGCAAGTATTCGAGACTTGTATCACTATTTTTGAGATGATGACGAGAGACCACTTTGTGTTGGATGATGATTATGATGATGACTTGATTTGATGACACTATTTGTATGTATATGTTATGATTACATTTGTATGTGTATGATATGCTAGAGATTATTGTTAAAGCCCTAAACAAAATTCAGCAGCACAAAATATGGAGCAGATTTTTTTCGAAAACTAATAATAGTAGCGTGCGGTATGGCTTTAGCAGCATTGTCTTCTTAGCAGTAGCGCTCTTTGTTCAAGGGCGCTGCAGCTATTAGCAGCAAGGCGTGTTGCAAACCGACACTGCTGCTATCACTAGATAGCAGTAGCGCGGGTCAAACCGCGCTACATATAAGCATTAGTTGTAGCGCCATATCAGTAGTGCAGCCACCCCCGCTACTAATAAGCATTTAACTTGTGCTACTTCTAGGCTTTTCTCTAGTAGTGGCTTGTCCTTTTATCTTGTTTCAAATATGTAGTTTGCTTTTGTTAGGTTAAACTAGTTTGCTTATGTCATGTTTGTCAGGGTTGAACAAGTTTGCTTATGTCATCAAGTACATAGTTTGCTTATCTTGTTGAACAAGTTTTCTAGCTTCCTATTTTGTTTATCCATCATTTGATGTTCAAGTAGCTTGTCAATGAAACTTTGTGGCTGCTCTTCAGCACTAGTTATGGAGCAACTAATCACACAATTATGTTTCATGTGTAGTTTGGATTCAGCATTTTGTGGAAAACAAAACGTTGAAAACAATCAGTACAATTTGGTCTGCTTAACAATGCTTGTAAGAACAAATCCCTTGGGATATGCCGCTTCAAAGTTGAAACAAAACCCTTAGTACTTCATGTACTATTGTCATCCCTATGATCTATGTCTATATGAACAAAACATGCCCCAACAGCACTCCCGCCCTGCAACTGCGATCAGTGACAACACTAACATAGACTTGTAGTGGTAGCATATATTTCACAAACACCGGCAGACTAAGAACTACAACAACAATACTACACTTCAATGCTCAGTACGGCTTAGTCCTGTACAGCAGTACTATCACACTAAATAGTTTCAGAAGAACACTAAAAATAATCACAACAAAAAGGTGTCATCACACTAAAACACTAAGTTCCAGCCAAGGAGAACATTCAATACTAACAAGATCTTGCTTCTAGTTGCTAGAAAATTAGTAAGTACTACAACGAAAAAGTTAAGAACCATCATTACACATTTCGTTAGTCACTGACAGACTGAGAATGACAGTACTAGTACACTTGAATGCACATTACAAATTTACTACAATAAAAAGGAACAGGAAGCATCAGTTCACATTCCTTGATCACTGACATTCTAAGAATAGCAATACTATTACAATTGAACTCTCATTACAACTTAGTTTAAATGCAAGTACTATGATACTAACTAATGCCAGAAGACCCTTTAGAATAATCACAACAAAAAGAAGGGAAAAACTCAATGAAAAGATATCAGTTCGAGCCATCGAGAACATTCAGTACTAATAAAAGCATGCTTACATAATCCAAGAGAATTCACAAGAACTACAGCAAAAGCATTGGTCCGAATCACTGGAGCAGTCAGGTACTAGTTTTGAACAAAAAGTTGACCTCCCGAGGACATGCCAGCCCTACGCAGGAGGATACTCGGACTCAAGCCCAAAGTGGAACCATTGGCGAATCCATAGTAATCCACACTGCATGGGGCCGGCCAACCAAGGCCCATAGGTCATGGAACTGAGAGCGTGCACCGTGTATAAGCGCTCAAGTAAATATACAGAGGAGTTAGACCGATGAGCCTCGGCATCGCTTATAAACCGGCCGAGAGCCCCCTCGTCAAGCGGGAGGTGGGACTAAGCTCACATCGCAAGCGCAACCAATAATGCACAGTCACGTGCATGTGCCATTTGGGTCGGAAAAGGGCCCAATATGCATGTGTGTTGGAAGCCTCCCTCGTCTCCAAATTTTTCTCACCCCACCCCATAAAGCCCGTTGAAGAAACCAGAGCGCAGGGAAAAAATATAAACTACAAGATAAAAGTTCGAAAACTTAATATAGAAAAGTCCAAATATATGTTCGTAGGCAATAATTTTAAAATAAAATAAAATAAAATAAATTTAGCTCTGCAACACGGATAAAAGAAAAAACGCTACAAAAACAATGATACTTTAAAAGTGGAGAACTTAATAGGCTATCTATTAAATGTACTCACAACACTATACCATAAGTACATGAAAGAGGGTACAAAAACTATAAAGGTCCAACTGAGGTTGTGTTGTAGGGTGGAACCCTAAGTGGAGACATTTCACAAATTGGAGGGGGGAATCCCAAAGAACGCGAAGAACAAGTTACATGGGCCATGCCCAAATCGGGCTCGTAGATGCACTACCGGACAGTCCGGTATGGGGGACCGGACAGTCCGGTGGAAAAAAAAACTTTTGGGCGTACAGAAATTGTACTACCGGACTGTCCGCTTGTGGGACCAGACTGTCAGGTAGTGCAATTTCTGCACAGACCTAAACTGCTATCTGGATGGACCGGACGGCCCGGTTGGGCGACCGGACAGTCCGGTAGTGCAAAATTTGCACCATCTTCTTCCGTCATTGCTTCCAAGCTTCCCTGACGAATGGTGTAGGCGTACACTTGCGCTTGCACTCATCCTCGTCATCCGTGGTGCCCCGATGATACCTATGCATGCACACGAGAGGAGTGTCAAGTAGTATACCATCTTCGAAGGGGTCAAGTGAACACATGTAAAGGAGATGATTCACCTTTGTGTATGTGAAGTAGATGTCGCATGTGTCACTCGCCAAATGGAGTCTTGACATGGTGATGTCCATAGGATGCTCCACATCATCCCCTGCCCCTTGGAAAAGATCCATCATCAGATCAAAAACCAAATCACCATGGTAAATAGATGGTGTTGCCATGTAGAAGTGGACGTTCACCAAGTAGTCATCATCTTGAAGCTCATAGTGGTCACACTCCAATGTTGCACCGTCGTGTGGTTCCTGCAAAAGGAGTAAGGACAACAAACACTTGCAAAAACAAATGTGGTTAGCGTTAGTGCAAAACAAATAATTCAATTGGGGCGTAGGGTCCATGCTGACGTTGGCGTGCGGATCCCTGACGCGCGGGAGATCACGCCGGCGTCGGAAGCCGACGAGTTCGTCGTCTTCCACAGCCACTTCCTCTATGCCTTTAGTTTGCCGGCGAGGGACTTCTTCTGTTCCTTCCTCAACCACTCCCGTCTGCAGCCTCACCACCTAACACCAAACATGATGGTCCTCCTTTCCGCCTTCTTCACCTTCTGCGAAGGTTACCTCAGTGTCCTGCTCACACTCGATCTGTGGGGCAGGTTTTTCTATTTGAAGCTCGGTACCGCCGCTAGGGCGAGGCGGCCCAGTTAGGCGCTTGCGTCGCCGTGTGGTGCACCGGCACCGAGGTCTAATTTCCACTTGTGGCCGTGCTGGACTCGGCCAACTTATGGTAGAAATCCTACTTTTATGTCTACAACTTGCACCCGACGCGTGACTACGTCAACCTACCAAACTATGCAGCCGACCCGCCTCCTGAGTCACGGAACAACTGGGGTGAGCAACCGAAACCGCTGTCGGCCGCCATTGTCAATGTCCTCGACCGCCTGGAGGAGATGACGGACTCACAGGGCCTCCAACCAGCGGACCTGCTGGCCGCCTTCATCCAGCTTCGGGTGTCACCACTTTAATTCTGGCCGCACTTGATATGTGACATGAGCAGCCAACGGGACCCGAGCCGGATGTCGACCAAGGAGCTGCCGGAAGTGGAGGTCGTCCACCATGTCAACTACATCTACAGCAGCCAGCTCAGCGAGGAGGACTGGCACTTCGTCAAGGAGCCTTTCAGCCGCGCCAACCCGCCGCCCGCGGTTAGTATCTGGTCTCCCTTTTTTGCTCACGCAGTGCTGATAAGTCTCCAACGTATCTATAATTTTTCATTGCTCCATGCTATATTATCTACTATCTTGGACATTATTGGGCTTTATTATCCACTTTTATATTATTTTTGGGACTAACCTATTAACCTGAAGCCCAGCCCAGAATTGCTATTTTTTGCCTGTTTTAGCGTTTCGAAGAGAAGGAATATCAACGGAGTCCAAACGGAGTCCAAACGGAATGAAACCTTCGGGAGCGTCATTTTCTCATCGAATACAACTCAGGAGACTTGGACCCTATGTCAAGACACGTAACAGGAGGCCACGAGGTAGGGGGCGCGCCTACACCCCAGGCGCTCCCTCCACCCTCGTGGGCCCCCTGTTGCTCCACCGACGTACTTCTTCCTCCTATATATACCCACGTACCCCCAAACGATTAGATACGGAGCCAAAATCCTAATTCCACCGCTGCAACTTTCTGTATCCACGAGGTCCCATCTTGGGGCCTGTTCTGGAGCTCCGTCGGAGGGGGCATCGATCACGGAGGGCTTCTTCATCAACACCATAGCCTCCCCGATGAAGTGTGAGTAGTTTAGCTCAGACATACGTGTCCATAGTTACTAGCTAGATGGCTTCTTCTCTCTTTTTGGATCTCAATACAATGTTCTCCCCCTCTCTTGTGGAGATCTATTCGATGTAAACTTCTTTTTGTGGTGTGTTTGTTGAGATCGATGAATTGTGGGTTTATGATGAAGTCTATCTATGAATAATATTTGAATCTTCTCTGAATTCTTTTATGTATGATTGGTTATCTTTGCAAGTCTCTTTGAATTATCAGTTTGGTTGGCCCACTAGATTGATCTTTCTTGCAATGGGAGAAGTGCTTAGCTTTCAATCTTGCGGTGTCCTTTCCCGGTGACAGTAAGGGCAGCAAGGCACGTATTGTATTTTTGCCATCGAGGATAACAAGATGGGGTTTTCTTCATATTCCATGAGTCTATCCCTCTACATCATGTCATGTGGCTTAAGGCGTTACTCTGTTTTTAACTTAATACTCTGGATGCATGCTGGATAGCAGTCGATGAGTGGAGTAATAGTAGTAGATGCAGGCAGGAGTCGGTCTACTTGTCTCGGACGTGATGCCTATATACATGATCATACCTAGATATCCTCATAAATATTCTCAATTATGTTAATTGCTCAACAGTAATTTGTTCACCCACCGTAGAATACTTATTCTCTCGAGAGAAGCCACTAGTGAAACCTATGGCCCCCGGGTCTATCTTTATCATATCAATCTCCTACTACTTAGTTATTTACTTTGCTATTTACTTTGCCTTTATTTTACTTTGCATATTTATCATAAAAGTACCAAAAATATTATCTTAACATATCTATCAGATCTCACTCCCGTAAGTGACCCTATAGGGATTGACAACCCGTATTTGCGTTGGTTGCGAGGATTTATTTGTTTTGTGCAGGTGCGAGGGACTCACGCGTAGCCTCCTACTGGATTGTTACCTTGGTTCTCAAAAACTGATGGAAATACTTACGCTACTTTGCTGCATCATCCCTTCCTCTTCGGGGAAAACCACCGCAGTGCTAAAAGAGGTAGAAAGAAGGATTTCTGGCGCCGTTGCCGGGGAGGTCTACGCAAAAGTCAACATACCAAGTACCCATCACATACCCTTATCTCCCGCATTACATTATTTGCCATTTGCCTCTCGTTTTCCTCTCCCCCACTTCACCCTTGTCGTTTTATTTGCCCTCTCTCTCTATCCTCCCTCTCTATTTGCCTCCTTTTGTTCGCTTGGTTTTTGTTTGCTTGTGTGTTAGTCTACTTGCTTTTCATGATGGCTCTACCTAAATTTGGTGACCTTCACCTTAAAAGGTTAGAAGAAATCGAAAGTAATGTTAGGAGTTTCATGGTTTTGCAATTCGAACATAATAGTTTCTTCACAAACGAGCTTAAAGAACAGAAAAGTTTTATGAGTTTTATGAATAAAGAGCTTGATGATATGTCTAAAGAATTCACTGGTTTAAGATCCCAACTTGCTCATCTTGAGAAATTAACTGCTGAAATTTCGGATAAGCAGGCTACCCTAGTTAATAAGATGGCCGCTAAACCGAGTTGCTATGAAAATAAGGATGAAGATCTAAAAGTTGTTGATGTGTCCCCTATTAAATCTTTGTTTTGCAATATGAATCTTGATAATGATGGGACTGAATATGATCCACCTTTACCAAGAAGGCGTTCCAAGAATTCTGAATCTTTTGATCTTGATGCTAAATTTGATAAAAGTGGGATTGAAGAAATTAAAACCCTAGATGTTGCTAAACCTACTATTATGGATTTCAAGGAATTTAACTATGAAAATTGCTCTTTGATTGATTGTATTTCCTTGTTGCAATCCATGCTAAATTCTCCTCACGCTTATAGTCAAAATAAAGCGTTTACTAAACATATCGTTGATGCCTTGATGCAATCTTATGAAGAAAAACTTGAATTGGAAGTTTCTATCCCTAGAAAACTTTATGATGAGTGGGAACCAACTATTAAAATTAAAATTAAAGGTCATGAATGCTATGCTTTATGTGATTTGGGTGCTAGTGTTTCCACGATTCCAAAGACTTTGTGTGATTTGTTAGGTTTCCGTGATTTTGATGATTGCTCTCTAAACTTGCACCTTGCAGACTCCACTATTAAGAAACCTATGGGAAGAATTAATGATGTTCATATTGTTGCAAATAGGAATTATGTGCCCGTAGATTTTATCGTTCTTGACATAGATTGCAATCCTTCATGTCCTATTATTCTTGGTAGACCTTTCCTTAGAACGATTGGTGCAATTATTGATATGAAAGAAGGAAATATTAGATTCCAATTTAAATTAAGGAAAGGCATGGAACACTCTCCTAGAAAGAAAATTAAATTACCTTATGAATCTATTATGAGAGCCACTTATGGATTGCCTACGAAAGATGGCAATACCTAGATCTATTCTTGCTTGTTATGCCTAGCTAGGGGTGTTAAACGATAGCGCTTGTTGGGAGGCAACCCAATTTTATTTTTATTCCTTGCTTTTTGATCCTGTTTAGTAACAAATAAATTATCTAGCCTCTATTTTGGTTGTGTTTTTTGTGTTTAATTAGTGTTTGTGCCAAGTAGAACCGTTGGGAAGACTTGGGGAAAGTCTTGTTGAACTTGCTGTAAAAAACAGAAACTTTAGCGCTCACAAGAACTGCTTTAATTTTTATTTGGAAAGTGATATTTAGTTAATTATTTTTTCAGATGATTAATAGATAAATTCCTCACGTACAGAAATTTATTTTAGAATTTTTAGGGTTCCAGATCTTGCGCTAGCTTCAGATTACTACAGACTGCTCTGTTTTTGACAGATTCTGTTTTTTGTGTGTTGTTTGCTTATTTTGATGAATCTATGGCTAGTAAAATAGTTTATAAACCATAGAGAAGTTGGAAAACAGTAGGTATAACACCCATATAAATAAACAATGAGTTCATTACAGTAGCTTGAAGTGTTCTTTTTTTTCTTTCGCTAACGGAGCTCACGAGATTTTCTACTTTAAGTTTTGTGTTGTGAAGTTTTCAAGTTTTGGATAAAGATTTGATGGATTATGAAACAAGGAGTGGAAAGAGCCTAAGATTGGGGATAACCATGGCACCCCCAACATAATCTAAGGACACCTAAAAGCCAAAGCTTGGGGATGCCTCGGAAGGCATCCCCTCTTTCATCTACTTCTATCGGTAACTTTACTTGGAGCTATATTTTTATTTACCACATGATATGTGTTTTACTTGGAGCGTCTTGTATGATTTGAGTCTTTGCTTGTTAGTTCACCACAATCATCCTTGCTGTACACACCTTTTGAGAGAGCCATATATGATTTGGAATTTGTTAGAATACTCTATGTGCTTCGCTTATATCTTTTGAGTTATATAATTTTGTTCTAGTGCTTCACTTATATCTTTTAGAGCATGGTGGTGGATTTGTTTTATAGAAACTATTGATCTCTCATGCTTCACTTAGATTATTTTGAGAGTCTTAATAGCATGGTAATTTGCTTAAAATCCTAATATGCTTGGTATGCAAGATTAATAATAAAACTCTCTTATGAGTGTGTTGAATACTATGATAAGTTTGATACTTGATAATTGTTTTGAGATATGGAGATGGTGATATTAAAGTCATGCTAGTTGAGTAGTTGTGAATTTTATAAATAATTGTGTTGAAGCTTGTGATTTCCGTAGCATGCACGTATGGTGAACCGTTATGTGATGAAGTCGGAGCATGATTTATTTTTTGATTGCCTTCCTTATGAGTGGCGGTCGGGGACGAGCGATGGTCTTTTCCTACCAATCTATCCCCCTAGGAGAATGCGCGTAATACTTTTCTTTGATAACTTGTAGAGTTTTGTAATAAGTATATGAGTTCTTTATGACTAATGTTGAGTCCATGGATTATACGCACTCTCACCCTTCCACCTTTGCTAGCCTCTCTAATACCGCGCACCTTTTCGCCGGTACTATACACCCACCATATTCCTTCCTCAAAACAGCCACCATACCTACCTATTATGGCATTTCCATAGCCATTCCGAGATATATTGCCATGCAACTTTCCACCGTTCCGTTTATTATGACACACTCCATCATTGTCATATTGCTTAGCATGATCATGTAGTTGACATCGTATTTGTGGCAAAGCCACCATTCATAATTCTTTCATACATATCACTCATGAATCATTGCATATCCCGGTACACCGCCGGAGGCATTCACATAGAGTCATATTTTGTTGTAAGTATCGAGTTGTAAGAAAAATAAAAGTGTGATGATAATCATTATTAGAGCATTGTCCCGGTGAGGAAAGAATGATGGAGACTATGATTCCCCCACAAGTCGGGATGAGACTCTGGACAAAAAAAAAGAGAAAGAAAAGAGGTCATAAAAAAGAGAACAGGCCCAAAGAAAAAAATAAAAAAATGAGAGAAAACGAGAGAAGGGACAATGTTACTATCCTTTTACCACACTTGTGCTTCAAAGTAGCACCATGATCTTCATAGAAGAGAGTCTCTCAGGTTATCACTTTCATATACTAGTGGGAATCTTTCATTATAGAACTTGGCTTGTATATTCCAATGATGGGCTTCCTCAAATTGCCCTAGGTCTTCATGAGCAAGCAAGTTGGCTGCACACCCACTTAGTTTCTTTTTGAGCTTCCATATACTTATAGCTCTAGTGCATCCGTTGCATGACAATCCCTACTCACTCACATTGATATCTATTGATGGGCATCTCCATAGCCTGTTGATACGCCTAGTTGATGTGAGACTATCTCTCCCTTTTTGTCTTCTCCACAACCACCACTCTATTCCACCTATAGTGCTATATCCATGGCTCACGCTCATGTATTGCGTGAAGATTGAAGAAGTTTTGAGAATGTCAAAAGTATGAAACAATTGCTTGGCTTGTCATCGGGGTTGTGCATGATTTAAATATTTTGTGTGGTGAAGATAGAGCATAGCCAGACTATATGATTTTGTACAGATAACTTTCTTTAGCCATGTTATTTTGAGAAGACATAATTGCTTTGTTAGTATGCTTGAAGTATTATTATTTTCTATGTCAATATGAACTTTTGTCTTGAATCTTTCGGATCTGAATATTCATACCACAATTAAGAAGAATTACATTAAAATTATGCCAAGTAGCACTCCGCATCAAAAATTCTGTTTTTATCATTTACCTACTCGAGGACGAGTAGGAATTAAGCTTGGGGATGCTTGATACATCTCCAATGTATCTATAATTTTTGATTGCTCCATGCTATATTATCTACTGTTTTGGACATTATTGGGATTTATTATCCACTTTTATATTATTTTTGGGACTAACCTATTAACCTGAAGCCCAGCCCAGAATTGCTATTTTTTGCCTGTTTTAGCGTTTCGAAGAGAAGGAATATCAACGGAGTCCCAACGGAGTCCAAACGGAATGAAACCTTCGGGAGCGTCATTTTCTCATCGAATACAACTCAGGAGACTTGGACCCTATGTCAAGACACGTAACAGGAGGCCACGAGGTAGGGGGCGCGCCTACACCCCAGGCGCTCCCTCCACCCTCGTGGGCCCCCTGTTGCTCCACCGACGTACTTCTTCCTCCTATATATACCCACGTACCCCCAAACGATCAGATACGGAGCCAAAATCCTAATTCCACCGCTGCAACTTTCTGTATCCACGAGATCCCATCTTGGGGCCTGTTCTGGAGCTCCGCCGGAGGGGGCATCGATCACGGAGGGCTTCTTCATCAACACCATAGCCTCCCCGATGAAGTGTGAGTAGTTTAGCTCAGACATACGTGTCCATAGTTACTAGCTAGATGGCTTCTTCTCTCTTTTTGGATCTCAATACAATGTTCTCCCCCTCTCTTGTGGAGATCTATTCGATGTAAACTTCTTTTTGTGGTGTGTTTGTTGAGATCGATGAATTGTGGGTTTATGATGAAGTCTATCTATGAATAATATTTGAATCTTCTCTGAATTCTTTTATGTATGATTGGTTATCTTTGCAAGTCTCTTTGAATTATCAGTTTGGTTGGCCCACTAGATTGATCTTTCTTGCAATGGGAGAAGTGCTTAGCTTTGGGTTCAATCTTGCGGTGTCCTTTCCCGGTGACAGTAAGGGCAGCAAGGCACGTATTGTATTTTTGCCATCGAGGATAACAAGATGGGGTTTTCTTCATATTCCATGAGTCTATCCCTCTACATCATGTCATGTGGCTTAAGGCGTTACTCTGTTTTTAACTTAATACTCTGGATGCATGCTGGATAGCAGTCGATGAGTGGAGTAATAGTAGTAGATGCAGGCAGGAGTCGGTCTACTTGTCTCCGACGTGATGCCTATATACATGATCATACCTAGATATCCTCATAAATATTCTCAATTATGTTAATTGCTCAACAGTAATTTGTTCACCCACCGTAGAATACTTATGCTCTCGAGAGAAGCCACTAGTGAAACCTATGGCCCCCGGGTCTATCTTTATCATATCAATCTCCTACTACTTAGTTATTTACTTTGCTATTTACTTTGCCTTTATTTTACTTTGCATCTTTATCATAAAAATACCAAAAATATTATCTTATCATATCTATCTGATCTCACTCGCGTAAGTGGCCCTATAGGGATTGACAACCCCTATTTGCGTTGGTTGCAAGGATTTATTTTCTTTGTGCAGGTGCGAGGGACTCGCGCGTAGCCTCCTACTGGATTGATACCTTGGTTCTCAAAAACTGAGGGAAATACTTACGCTACTTTGCTGCATCATCCCTTCCTCTTCGGGGAAAACCAACGCAGTGCTAAAAGAGGTAGCAGGTGCTTTTCATCAGACCTGACCATCCGAATGCGTCATAGCGTTTCGTTGGCCAGATGGCAGGCGGCGAGCCAGATCACGGCCACCAGTGGTATCCGGAGGATGAACTGAGCGACATGGGCGACCCTGAGATGGGGGCGGCCGCGATGGAGGAGGATGACGCCACCGGAGGAAGCAGCGATGGAGCAGGCGGAGCCACAGGAGGCGGCGCAGGAGGAGGCAGCGACGTCCGGGACTGGTTGGATGATGATGAAGATGATGAGGGGCAAGGCCGCCCTGAAGGTGCCGATAGGACGTCAATCGGCTCCTCGTCGAGATCGCCAACGGCCGGGGTGCCGACTGGAGCACCCGGAGCGCCTAAGCGCCACGCCGATGTGGGGATGTTCGGCATCCGGCCGACCAAGAAGGCCAAGTCAACGGCCGCCAGGACCAAGCGGCAGGAGGCCGCGAAGGTGTCCGCCATCCGAAGGACCCCGAAGCAGCACCCGATGGTGTCCGCATAAGTGTTTTGGCTGGTCTTGATCATTTTTGTCTTGGCTTTTCTTCTCTTGCGGGTTTCTGTCTTGTATTTGCTTCTTTCTCGCAAACTTTTCGTTTTTCTTTGCAAGGCTCCCCTCTCCGTGTTACGGGCCCCGTCCGCCTCGGTGATTGGGGCAGCGGGCGGCCCTAAAGATGCCCGCCACCTAGACCCAGCCGCCGCCCTCCGGGAAGCGACGGAGAGGAACGCGCGGGAGGCGCATCAGGAGCGGGACGTCGCGGCTCACGCAGAGGTGGAGGCGGCAGACGCGGAGCGGGCGGAGGAGCCGACCCGCCACGTGGTTTCGGGAGCCACCAACCCACAGCAGCGTGATCCGCCGATGGAGGAGGCCCAGGTGCCAACTGGAGGCGCCGGCGCCGACCAGACGGCCCTGGAGCGGGGAGGAGCCGACCCCATCATTCCAGAGGCAGAAGTGCCTCTGCGCACGTCGAATGGTGGCGAGTGGGGCAGCCAGCCAAAAGTGCCGGAGGTGCCGCCATCTGGCGCCGAGTTGGTGGTGAGTTGGGCTGTACCGACCCGCGCATTCATGCGCCGGCGTCTAGCGCGGGCGGTTTCTGCGCCGAGGCCGATGGAGGTTGGGGCTGCGAGCTCATCGGCGCCCGATACCGAGGCTAAGATTCCCGCTCCGCCTGACTGGACGTTGGGAGCAGGCTCGGCCGTACTTAATGTCGCGGAAAAGGATGTCCTGGACCAGTTCAACGCCCACGGCGCCACCCTCCTGAAGTCCAGGAACGAGCTGTTGGTGAGGCAGACGGTCGTCCGGGTATGCTCTTAATCTTGCTTTCAATTCTTGTAATCTTCTGTGGGGGCGCGCTAGCGCACCCACTGGGTGTAGCCCCCGAGTTCCACGCTGGCTGTTGAGCAGGCGGGTTGGAAGTTCAAGCTGTGCTCTGAATGTTGAAGTGTTGCTTTTGTTGCAGGACTACCACAACTTGTGTGCGGCTGCCTACAACTTCCAGAACTAGGCGATGGCCAAGCGGACCGCTGATCTGAACTAGAGTCATGGTAAGTAGGCCGCTTTTCAGTGGGGGTGCACTAGCGCACCCACTTGGTGCAGCCCCCGAGATTCGGGCCGACTGCAGAGTAGTCGGGCCGGATCTTCCTACAACTTCTTGTCTTATGTGGATGCTTGACGTTTCTTTCTTGTTCTGGCAGAGGCCGCCGCTCAGCTGCGGACGCACGTGGGCAAGCTCAAGAGTGAGCTCCATGCCAAGGTGCAGGAGCGCAGCCAGGCCGCCAAGGAGTGCGACCGGCTTGCGAACGAGCTGGCGGAGGTGGGCGGGCACGGTCATTCCACTGAATCAGCCCCGAAATCCAGGCGAGCAGCTCTTGGCGATCAAGATGCGCCTAGAGCCAGCGCACCGTCTGCTCCACGGTCTTGAATGCGTCGAGTTGCAGGTCCTGGCGGGGCTCTAGCCGGATACTCTGATTCCTGGGACTCCTGGTCGGACCGCCGACTGGCTAGAGGTGGCGGACGAGCGGTTTGAGGCCTGGAAGGGCGCCGCTGCTCGGGAAGGCGCTCGGGCAACGCTGGTCTTCGTCAAGGCTTGGTATCCAGACATGAGGTTGACCCAGCTGGCCACCTTCCGTTAGGAGGCCGGGCCGGACTTGGAGGCGGCGCGCGATGATATTGTCAAACACGCGACGGCCCTTGCCGACTACGCCGACACTGGCATCTTCATCCCGGAGCTGGCGGCAGAAGGCACCAAGGTGTCGCCCTCTTGGTTCGGGCTGAACCCGGATGAGGGGGAGGACTCGGCGGAGGAGATAGCCTCTAGCGACAAGGACTAGGAGGGCGAGGACAGGGACGATGATGACGACACCCCGGATGACGAGATGCCTCATCAGTCGGTGCTGCCGCCACCACCGACCCATTCATGCCGCCTTCTGCCCCCTGGCCTAGGTATCTTTTCAGTTTTTTTGTCTTGTACTTGGATGAACAGGTTAATCACGCACAATTCCACCCACTGGGGTGTATTTGAAACTTTATTGAATGCTGGCCTTGAGCCTTTTGCTATGTAAATAATTTATTTCACACATGCTTGTGCTTTTGCTGGGTTCCGGCTTGGTTTTGCCTTTGCTCTATGTGGCTTTTTCTTTTGCTGCCTTCTGTTGGCTGCCATCCTGCCAGCCGGACAGCCGCGCTGCGATCTATTGCCGGGTCGGGGACTTGGCTGTTTAGAATAAGCAAGTTACTTCAGTTTCCTAGAGTGTGATGAGTCAAGCAAGAAGCCGGCCGACCGACTACTGAGCAGCCGGACGGGTGAGGCGAGTGGCCAGCTTGGGCCATGTTCGTGTTCTTCCTTAGTCATTTTTCGTGTGGACATCATTTACGGACTTTAGCTCTTGCCAGCCGGACAATCGCGCGCGCTGCGAGCTGTAGCTGAGACGAAGATAGGGCTTAGGTGTCGGCACAATACTTAGCCGACTTCGGGTGGTTCCAACTTAGGTCTAGGCGGCGAGCCCCCGGGCCGGCTGACCGGACCCGGGCAGGGTGAAAGAATGAAATAACACATTCATAGACGAGACTTACCATATAGATAAAAAAGGGTAGGCCCCGAGTGCACCTCGGGGGACCTGTTTCTTTTCTTAATACAAAAGGTAGCGTGGTACATACACTGCATCAACTATAAAATCAGCGGAGAAGATTTGCGTTCCACAGTCGTTCCGTCCCCTGGCCCGAATTTTCCCTCATGCGAGCCCTAGGCTTTTCTACGTCGATGAGGTAGTAGGATTCGTTGCCCAGGGCCTTGCAAATGATGAAAGGCCCCTCCCAAGGAGCCGAGAGCTTGTGCTGGCCGGCTGTCCGCTAGATCAGCTGGAGCATAAGGTCCTTGTCGTGGGAGTAAGTCTGACAATAGAATAGGGGGTACGTAGGAGGAGGCAAGATCTTAGCTACGGCGAGGTTGTGCACGCATGGTTTATGAGTTCACGCCCTTCTCGGAGTAAGTAATAGCCCTACGTCTCGATGCCTAGAGACTTGGTCGACTGGATTATGCGTGAGAGTTACAGGGGGTGCGAACCCTTGTGCCAAAGGAGGGGGGTGGCTTATACAGAGTGCGCCAGGACCCCAGCCATCCCACGTTTCATAGGGTTCAAAGTAAATCAAGATAGGGTATTACTGGTAACGCTAGTTATAAAGAGCTATAAAAGATCTTTAAGACTATAGACTGGACGCCTGACCGTTGCCATCCCGAGTGACTTTATGCCTTCTGTATTCCGAGTGGTTTCTTGTATGGTTGAGTGACTTCATCTTGGTCGAATGGAATTGTGGTTTCCGAGTGAGGTTGGGGGTCGAGTGGATTGCACTCCTTGGTTAACTCAGTCGGTTTCTTCTGTTGTATCTTGAATGTCTTTGACTTTAGGGCAGTGTCCTTGGGTAAGGCATCTATGTCAGGCCTATGACCCTACCCTAGGTACATGGCATTGTCATTAGCCCCCGAATGGATTGAGGTCCGAGTGAAGAAAGAGCTGAAGTTGATTCCGACTCGATTCCTTACTTTAGAGGTATTTTATCTGAGTCTGTGAATCATGTTGAAGCTTCGATCTTGTTTCAGTCACCTCTATTGATTCAGAGGTTGTCGAGTGAGCTAAACTGATAAACTTCGAGTGTTGATATGGTATGAAATCTTCGGCGCGATATCACATATTTGAAATTTCAGGGAAGCGCGAGGGACGGAGCGCGCCGTAGTAAATGGAGTGGATAGATGAGGACGCCTCAATTATTGTGCCGCCTTTTCCGCCACTTATCGGGCGAGCGCCTGCTGCGGGATATGATTAGATCGCTTGGGCCCACTCTTCAGCCACTCGAATGTGGCCTCATAATAGTGTCTTGGCCGAGGCAAAGCACGATGCACCCTAATCATCCCCTTCTTCCCCTGCTTCTCCACCACACTCTCTGCCATCTTCGTCGACTCTATTCGCCCGCGAGCAATCCGTCGCCATGGGCAAGGACAAGACGGCGGCCCTAGAGCGCAAGAAGGCGGCGGCGGTGAAGGGCAAGAAGACGAGTCGGGGGTCATCGTCGAGGTTTGGTCTGCCGCCTGGTTGGAACCAGGGGACTGGATCCGCTCCACGATAGAAGGAAGACTTGGAGGACCTGGCCAGTGGAGGCTTGATCTCCCACGGGTCTTGGAGGTTGCCGAGGAACAAGACCGAGCCTCGACTGCAAGAGGGTGAGTGCGTCCTCCTTGCTAACTATGTCGACCGGGGTTTCACTCAGCCTCCACATCCTTTTTTCCGGGGTGTCTTGAACTTTTTTGGTGCCCAACTTCATCACGTCTCCCCCAACACAATCACATACCTCGATGCCTACATCTCTCTGTGCAAAAACTTCTTGGGCTGTCGACCGCATTGGGGTTTGTCCAAGCACATGTTTACTTGCCATTCTCAGTCTATGAAGAAGGCAAGTCTGAATGACGAAAAGACGCACATGATCCAAATGTGCGGGGGTTTAGGGATTCAGACAAGGGATAGGAGCACTTTTCCAGCCATGACCCTTCCCGACTCAGTTAGAGGGTGGCAGTCAACCTGGTTCTACTGCCGAGACGTTCCGACTCCCGGTCAGTCCATCGGTCTTCCCCCCTTCACCATCGACCTAGTCCACCAACCGTCTTCGCTTATCGTGACTCCATTAGAGAAGGGAGAGGTGTCCATGGTAGTCAACCGGGTAGTCCAACTGCTTCATGATGGGTGACTGGCATGGATTTGTTGGAAGTGTTTCTCACTAGACGCATCCAGCCCCTTCAAGCTCGCGATCATCCGATGTGGATGTATTTGGGCCCCAGCGACACCGCTCAGGTTGACCCAGAGGAAGTCTCCAAGGAGATGGTGGAGCAGTGGCTGCGGAGCATCACTAGAAATAAGGACAACCCAAGGGAGTCCAGGAGAGTTGCCCCATATGACACCGAAAACGAGCCGGAAAAGGTCTGACCTTTGTTACCAAGTGTATTTTTATTCTGACTTGCAACTGTCCTTGAATCTGATTGATGCCTGTTTGACTCCTCGCCTTGCAGATTTATACTGAGATGTATTCGATGCCGAACGGTGAGAAAGTCCAGGAGGGAACGGAGAGAACATACGAGAGCGGCAACTGGCAATCCCCCGATGACCATGAAGATGGTAGTGACAACTCGGGTGGCAGTTAGGAAGTCGAATCACCACCCCGCTCAGAGCATCGATCTAAACAATCTCAAGACCTTGTGGGCGGGCGAGAAAAGGCAGCCCCTCCAAGCGCACAAGTGCAAAAACGCACTCGGACTTCATCTCCGGCGCCATACAAAAAGGCCGTCAAGCAGCTCAAGACCGCCCATTCAAAGCTTCGGAAGGCCTTGCCTAGGATCATGGTGGATGTTCATGTCGCTTCTGCTTAAGTGTCTTGCTTTCTCTCTTTGCTTTTGTGTCACTGGGGAACGTCCATATTACATTTGACTCATTCTCTTGCTTGACCGAGTGGGCTCTAAAACTTTCAGTGCTACCACTTCTAGGACCTCCATGAACATTTACAAGAATGAAGATGATGAGGAAACTGAAGACGCGGCTACTTCCAAAGCGGGTACGACTCTTGCCTTCATTTTGCCAATGGAACCGACGGTCGACTGAACTCTTATGATTGAGTCTTTTGCAATGCCACAAAAGGTCATTGACCTTCCGGAAGATGATGAAGATGAACCCCAGAAGACCATGGGATGGAAGAGCAGGACTTCGAGCAGGAGGATGCTTGCCAGCAAGGTTCCTCAGTCGACATCAGCATCAAAACCAGTGATCCAGCAATCCGGAGATCCAATTCGGGCTTCTGTTTCTTTTGCCGATCCTGTGTTGACTATTCGTCCTTCGGCGTCGACCACTCAAGTCCTTGCTCCGTCTGTTGCAGAGGCCGGCAGGTGTTGCTTGGAGCTGAAGCGTTGGCACCCCTTGCACTTCTGGACCAACTCCTTGGCATCGTCCAAAGCAGTCGGCCAGAAGAAACCATGGCAGAAAGCTTTGGCAATGAGGGATATCGAGGCGGCATGGTGGCCGCATTCGCCTTGATGAATATCTCAGAGGATTGCTATGCCAAATCTAGAAGACACTAGTCACACTTCACGTGACAAGTTCTCTGTTTACTATTGCTTATGCTGCTACCCAGTGTTGCACTTGCCGGGCCAAAATCTCATCGGCTGGTAGCTCTCAGCTCACCAGAAAGTTGAGGATGGGCTGTGCCCAGGATGGTGCTTCTAGCACTGTCATGACGGCAACCGGTACCGAGACGGTCGGGTTGGGAGGCGGCGGATCGGAGCCGGCCGTTGCTTGCTGCGTTGCTGAAGTCCCCGGGCCCAGTGCTACAGTTCCCGCGCTGGGTTCTGAAGTCTCCAGGCCGGGTTGGAGTGCCGCAGGCCCCGGTCCACTTGCCGAAGTCCCCGGGCCGACTGCTGAAGTTCCCGAGCCGGATCCGACTGCTCCTGGGCTAGCCGGCATGAAGATGCACTCTGATTCCGGAGAAGGCTTGATAGACGGCTTGCGCAGGCACTATAGGGAGACGCTGGCTGGTATGGCCTGCCGGATGGAGCTAACCCAGGCCAGGGCATCAGCTTGCTCGTTGTTGGCCCATGGCACGTGGAGGAACTCGCACCCGTCGCAGTGCCCGCTGAACTATTGGACGAGGAATCGGTAGCTCACCATGTTTGCGTCCTTGGCATCCCAGTCGCCAGAAGACTGCTAGACCACCAAGTCCGAGTCACTGTAGCACAGAATCCGGCGGATGCCGATCTCCTTGGCTAGCCGGAGACCATGGACGAGTGCCTTGTACTCAGCCACATTGTTGGAGGCGGCAAAGTGGATCTGCAACGTGTACTTGAGCATGTCACTTTTGGGAGAGGCGAGGAAGTTGCCGGCTCCCAGACCGGTGCGCATCTTGGAGCCATCGAATTGCATCCGCCAGTGAGTGGAATCCGGTGCTAGCGGCAAGTACTGGGTGTCGGCCCAGTCGACTAGGAAGTCGGCCAGCGCTTGGGATTAGATGGCGGTGCGGGGCCGGTAGAGGATGGTGTGGGGAGCCAGCTCAAGGCCCACTTTGCCACCCGGCCTGATGCATCTCTGTTGCCTATGATCTCGGCAAGGGGGGCGGTACAGATGACCGTGATGGTGTGCTCCTGGAAGTACTACTTGAGCTTCTTGGCGACAAAGTACACGTCGTAGCACATCTTCTAGAAATGGGGGTAGTTTTGCTTGGAGGTGCACAAAACGTCACTCAGGTAGTAGACTGGACTTTGGGACGGCTGTGCCTTGCCGTCTTCTGGGCGCTCGACCACGATCACGGCGTTGACCACCCAGCTGGTGGCGGCGATGTAGAGGAACATGGGCTCCTTAGCAGCCGAAGCAGCCAGGACATGCGGTGTGGTCAGCACCTGGTCGAGCTGGAAGAAGGCCTCGTCCGCCTGGTCGGTCCACTCAAAGCAAGTGGTCTTCTTCATCAGCTGGTATAAGGGGAGGGCCTTCTCGCCCAGCTGACTGATGAACCGGCTAAGAGATGCCAAGCACCTAGTGAACTTCTAGACGTCCCACAACCGGGTCAGCCTCTACATCTGCTCAATAGCCTTGATCTTCATGGGGTTACACTCGATGTCGCGCTCGGGGATAAGGAAACCAAGGAGCTGGCCGGCTGGTACTCCGAAGAAAGATTTCTTTGGGTTGAGCTTGATTTGAGAACGGCGCAGATTGTCGAAGGTCTCCTTGAGATCCTCCAGAAGGGTGCCGCGCTTCTCCGTCTTCACCACAATATCATCTACATAGGCGGAGGCACTTCTGCATGCAACGCTGAAAGGTGGCACTGGAGTTTCTCAAGCAGAACGTCATGGTCAGGTAGCAGAAGGCTCCGAATGGTGTGATGAAGGTGGTCTTCAGCTAATCGGCCGGGTTCAGCTTGATCTGGTGGTAGCCGGATTTGGCATCCAGGAAGGACAGCAGCTCGCAGTCGGCCATGGAATCGATCACTTGATCTATCTAGGGCAAGGCAAAAGGGTCCTTGGGGAAGGCTTTGTTGAGGCTTGTGTAGTCGATACACATACGACCCTTGTTATTCTTCTTCAAAATGAGGACTGGGTTGGCAAGCCAGTCCGGGTAGAACACTTCCATGATGAAGCCGCCTGCTAGAAGTTGGGCGATCTCTTCACCAACAATCCTTCTCTTCTCTTCTGACAGGCGGTGGAGGGGTTGCTTGACCAGCTTCGCATCCGATCTCACATGTAGCTTGTGCTCGGGGAAATCCGTTGGAACACCCAGCATGTCCTTGGGGGACCATGCAAAGATGCCTCAATTCTCACGAAGGAAATCGACGAGCTCGCTTTCCTATTTGCGTTCGAGGTTAGACCCCATGATAGCAAATCTCTCCGGGTGTGCCGGATCCACGGCGATCTTCTTGGTTTCCTTGGCCGACTGGAAGGAGCCCTGGGCCTCCACATCCTTGGGGTTGGATGGTATGGCCGGCTGCTCGCGGGCCATGGCCACCGCCTGATCAAGGAGGCACTTCTGTTCGGTGATGATGAGGGACTCGGCTAGCCAATTGCTAGGAGCCGCCCACGCGAGCGACTTCCGATAGTCGCCAGTGATAGTGATGATGCCCTTGGGACCATGCATCTTCATCTTGAGGTAGGCGTAGTGCGTCACCGCCATGAACTTGGCCAATGCAAGCGGGCCCAAGAGCGTGTGGTAGGGGATGTCCATATCAACCACGTCGAACCAGATTGGCTCGCGGTAGAAGTGGAGCTTGTCACCGAACAGGACGTCGATCTTGATCTTGCAGATTGGTAAGCAGGAAAGTCCGGGTACGTTGCCATGGAACACAATCTGACTGGGCAGGAGATGCTTCTCCTTGATGCCCAGCTTCTCCATGGTGGACGTTGATGTTGTTGTTGCCGTCTATCAGGATCCGGGAGAAGCAGCAAGCCCGCCTCTTCATTGAGAAGGTGGAGTCCAGCACCATGGCATAAGCACCCGGCAAGGGCATCACGATCGCGTGGTCTTCATGGCTTCAGCTAATGGGCCTCTCGGACCAATGCATGAATTGGGGGTCCTATGAGGCGACAACATTAACCTCGCGGTGGTGCTAACGCCGGCTATGCTTGTCGTCGGTTTCATTGGTGAAGATGATGTAGGTGGTGTTGGCATCAGGAAACTCATCTTGAAGCATGCCGACTGGCCGGGGTTCCGGCGGCGAAGGAGGCGGTAGCGCCGGGCCGGCTAGAGGAGTCGGCAGGCCCTCGCCCTTGGCAATCCGGGCGAGCTAGTTGCACTTCCGAGTGGTGTGGTTAGACGGCTTCGCGCCGCTGTGGAACTTGCACGGGGCGTCGAGGGCTTTCTCAAAGGAGAAGGTGGGCAGCCAAGCAGCCTTGCCGCCCTTCTGACGCTTGGGGCCGGGTTGCCCCTCCGGCTGTTGGTCTTCGACTGTTACCACTTGCCGGCTGCTTGGCCTTGCGCTTGTTGTTGTTCGACTATTGGTGCCGGTTGGAGTCACTAGCCGGCGTGTGAGGAGCCGACGGGAGCACCTTTCTGGACGCATCAACCCGGATTTCCGACTTCATGGAGGAGTCGACTGTGGCGTACTTGTCCGCCACAATTGGGAGCTCATCTAGTGTAGCCGGCTCATCGCACAAGAGCTTGTGCTTGAGTAGAGTTCCTTCTCTGCACCCAACAATGAAGTACTCAATGGCCTGCACCTTGTGCACCCCTTTGTAGGAGTTGCGCAACTCGGCCCAGCGCGTTAGGTAGTAGCGGATGGACTCAGTCGGACCCTGAACACACATGGAGAGTTTGCGAGGCTTGGGTGGATGCTTCTAGGTACTGGTGAAGTTGCGGATGAAGACATCGGCGAAGTCCAGCCAGCTATTGATGCTGTAGGGCTTGAGGATGTTCACCATGTCCAGGCCATGCCCTGGAGCATGAGCGAAACATACTTTATGGCAACACGCTTGTTGGCGTTTGCTATGCTGACGGCCGTGCAGTAGTCGATCAGTCAGTCCTCCGGCTTCACGGAGCCGATGTACTTGGTAGTATCTCCAAGGAGCGAGAACCATTTGGGGAAGGGCTCGTCGTGAATGCGGGGGCCGAAGCAGGCTGGGTCGATTGCATCCTCCTCCTATACGGCCAGGGATAGAGTGAGCCGCTCGATCTGGTGGCACGCATCATTCTCTTCAACTCGTTCACGGGGGCCCAGCTCGCCTCTGAGAGTCGGATGATCCACAGGCGGCGGAGAGGGCAACCTCTACCCACTAGGAGGAGGCAAACGTTCATGCCGCCATTCCCCCACTCGTTGACAACCATGTTGGCTGCGCATAACCGTAAGATGATTACACTGGCTGCGGCTAGCTACCGGCTCTGGGTCTTGCCGACCGCGACCACCACCTATTGGGGATCTGGAGGTTTCTCCATGATCATTGTAGGGGGGGGATGGTTTTCAGCTTCCTTGTCGGCTTCCATCACGCGATGGCACGCGTCTCGCTACATGGTTGCAGCGTCAAGGAGCTCCTGGAGGCGTGCCATTTGGCTGCGCCGCTTGTCACCTTCCAGGTTGTCCAGCTCTTTTGCTGCCGCCCGGGCGGCGCACAGGTTCTCCACTTGAGTAGCGTAGACTGGGCGTCCGTGTCCCAGCATGCTAGCTATGACCGCGCCGTGTTTATGAACTGTTCCGACTCGCCTGCGCTCGCCAGCAGCTCGTGTGCCGCGTGCAATGCGGTTGATCTCGCGCTGGCAAGCCTCAGTGCGGCGCTTCATGGCCCCCATCTTGTTGGCGCTGTCGAGGAGCATGACACGGAACGCCTCTAGTGTCGCCCTGTCAGCGTTGGCAGTGACGGGGGTGGCGAGGTCCTATAAGGCATATCGCAACGGGTCCAAGGCTGCTCCAACGGAGTCCCCGGTGCGGCTGGTGACCATCACCTCCGCGATGATGCCGGCGTTGGTGCCGCTGGAGACAGGAGGGAGCGGGTCATCGATGATCACCACGTTGACAGGGAAGGCATTTGTGAAAGCCACGTTAGATTCGATGAGCATCTCAACGGGCTCGGTGAAGGTGTTGATGGAGCCAATGGACTCCAAGTCGGAGGCGGGCTCGTCAGCGATGCAGAGCGTGCCAAGGAGGTCAACGAGGCAGCTCGCAGGGCAGGCCGCTCTTGCGTTGGGCGTGTGCTTGTCAGATATGTTGATCTTGCTGACGAGGTAGGCGAGGTTGTTCATGGAGCAGGCTGCTCCTGCATCAACCAACGCGCTGGTGCAAGCGCTGGCGGGCGCACCAGGCTGGCTGATCAGGCTGGCCGCAATGTGCTCGCTACAGAGGAAAAAGGTTCCCGTCCAGAACATGTCTCCAGCCGATGGTGCAGTTAGCCCCACAGTGGGCGCCAACTGTCAGGGTATTCTCGCGACTGATTCCAGGGGTTGGCTTATCATGGATGGGGACAGGAGTACGTCGTAGGGCCCTGGAAGCGGGAGTGACCGAGATCTCGAACGCCTACGAGTCTTACCTAGGTTTGGGGCTCTCTGAGGAGATAACACCCCTAGTCCTGCTCTGTGGGGTCTCCACATGATGAGTAAGATCAATGGGTAGCTACAAGATTGCTCCTTGAGATGTTCTGCTAGATGAAGAAGGGCAAGTGATGTCGCTTGAAGCTAGGTCAGTATTTCCCCAAAGAGGAAGGGATGACGCAGCACAGTGGCCTTAGGTATTTCCCTCAGATATGAAACCAAGGTTGTCGGATTGAGGGCTCCGCAGACCCTTGAGAGGTTCAAACACTGGGGTGCATACGAAGAACTCCTTCTTCCCAACCTACTGGCTAAAAGATTGCACAGCCTAGCTCGACGAACCCAAGGGACAAGAGACACAGTAGTCTATCCTGGTTCGGTCCACCTTGCGGTGTAATACCCTACTCCAGCTTGGTGGTGGATTGCCTCGAGAGGCTGAGGATAAACTAGTACAGTGGTGGAACAACCTCAGGAGGTGAGGTGTTCTTGAGCTTGATGAGCTAGTGGGTGTGAGGATGGTCTGAATGATCTGATCCTCCTCTCGGGTGGTGGCTAATTTCTATTTATAGTGGCCTTGGTCCTCTTCCCAAATGTAGGCGGGAAGGGATCCCACAACTGCTAAATTCAAAGGGAGACAACTAGTACAAGTTATCCCAACAAAAGTAGTCTTCGCCTGCAAAGGGTCTGGTGGTGACACTGTAGTGGGCTCCGAGGTGACCTCCAGCCTGTCGTCTTGGTGGTCTTGGTCTCGTTGCAACAATATGGAAACCTTTGCCTGATTCCTCGGGACTCCGCACCTGTGCTTGCCTCCTTGGCACCAAAGGGGAAATTGGTACACTATGCCCGCTGGCGCCCGCCTGGCCTTGGTCGTCCTGGCTCACGTCATGTGAACCTCGTGAGGTGCACCTTGCCTTGATATCTATGCTCCTCGTGAGCCATCCTAGTGAGGCTACCCCCCCTCCCCCCAGGGAGGTCTTGGTGTCATCCGCCTCGCGAGGCTAGGCCCCTCGTGAGGGTCTTGTGTTGTTGCTGCTGAAACTGGGTCGTACTAGGCCGCTGACGAAGCCACGCTGTGGGACGCAGGCAGGCACGTCTGGTCACCCCCGTTCCCAGGATGCCGACGGTAGCCCCGGGGCCCAAGGCGTGCTTGAACTTGGCTTCGAGGCAAAGCCAAAGGGGAAGTGCGGAGCACGCGGGCCCCAACCGCCTACGGCCTTGGTTGACGCGTGGCGATTGATGGAACATGGCTGCCTCTGCTTCCCTAGGCTACCTCGGCAACCGCCTGACTTGACGAGACTCCACTGCATGCAGAGGAAAATCATCATTACGTGCGATCGTGGAGGTCGGTGATTGGCCTCCCCTGTCTATAAATGAGGGAGGGGGCAGACCCCCTTGCTCATCTCTATCTTCTCGCAGTCTGTTTCTTCCTCCTCCTCCTGGTCCCTCCATCTTGCTAACTTGCTGAAGCACCCATGGCGCTGATCAGGCATTTTTCCGCAGCGGAAAAAGGAAAGACCCCCATTGGGGAGCCTGAGCTACTCCCACCGAAGAAGAGGTCATGGCACCCTCACAATGTCGGGGCGAGGCAGGAGGTGACGCGGCCTTGGTACAAGCGACCACCCTTGGCTTCCCACTCCCCCTGTACGCTCGGGCGCAAGGCTTGGGAGAAGGCGGCAGTGCTCCACACCGTGCGAGCCGTGGACCCGAGGACCAGGCTGGGGCCGTGCGGCCGTCCGGCCTGCGAACCCACGTCGGAGGCTCCTTGCGTGAGTTCGTGATGTGGGTGGCAACGCCACCGCGCATGTGGATCTGGTTCCCGCAGTTCTTCACCGAAGAGATGGCTCCGAGGGGCCGCTCGAGCTATGGCTGCAGCACGCCGATGCTGCAGTCCGGCCTTGGGGGCGGAGGTTGAGGTCATCTCCCCCGGCAAGATCTTCATGACTCGTGGATGGGGCAAGGTCGCCCGCGCCTGCCGCATGGAGGGGGCCCTCACCATCCATTTTGAGTATGAAAACGCCTCCACGTTGTTCTTCATGGTCGCCCGTGCCTGTAGCGTGGAGGGAGTCCTGGATTAAGGGGTCCTGGGGCGTCCGGACTATGTAACATGGGCCTGACTAATGGGCTATGAAGATACAAGATAGAAGACTTCCTCTCGTGTCCATATGGGACTCTCCTTTGCATGGATGGCAAGCTTGGCGTACGGATATGTAGATTCCTTCCTTTGTAAACCGACTCTGTACAACCCTAGGCCCCTTCGGTGTCTATATAAACCAGAGGGTTTAGTCCGCAGAGGCGATCACAATCATACATGGTAGACTTCTAGGGTTTAGCCACATCGATCTCGTGGTAGACCAACTCTTGTAATCCTCATACTCATCAAGATCAATCAAGCAGGACGTAGGATATTACCTCCATCAAGAGGGCCCGAACCTGGGTAATCATCGTGTCCCCTGTCTCCTGTTACCATCGACCCTAGACGCACAGTTCGGGACCCCCTACCTGAGATCCACCGGTTTTGACACCGACATTGGTGCTTTCATTGAGAGTTCCACTGTGTCGCCACCAGAAGGTTCAATGGCTTCATCAATCATTTACAACAATGCTGCACTGGGGGAGGTTTTCCTCCCCGGTTAGATCTTTGTGTTCGGTGACTTTGCACTGTGGACCAACTCGCTTGGCCATCTAGAGCAGATCGACAGCTACGCCCCCGGTCACCGGATTAGTTTTGGAAATCTGGACTATGTCGCTGATATCCGAGGAGACTTGATCTTCCAAGGGTTCACGACCCCTACCTCCGCTCCGGCCTTAGATCCGGAGCGCATTACCAGGTCCGAAGACGGGATTACTGAGCCCGCCGGACTATCTGCGGCCACTTAGCCCAGCATGGGAGAACCGGAGGAAGTAGTGTCGTTGGCAAGCATCATGAAGTCGGACACTTCTCTGGACACTGGCTCCAAACCCTCGGAGTGAGCATCGTGTGAGCCCGGCCAAGGAGTTTCCCTCCCGCCGTACTCCATGGGTGTCCTTCTCCCTGGTCAAACCTCACCTTTAAGCGAGGCTATGAACTTGATGTGATCCCTCGTCATTAAAGAGGAGCAATGTACGAACTACGCCCATCCCGAACTAGGGGCTGAGAGCAGGGAGTTTTACGTCCCACCCACCACCCACTTCATAGCCACTATCGAGGACTTAACTGACATGCTCGACTAGGGCTCCGAAGACATCGACGGTGTGGACAACGATGCTGGGGAGGAGCAAGCCAAAAACCCGCCGTTTATTGGACGCTGAATGGCCACCTCTTTGTAGGACGTGTACATGGTGGACACATCCAAAGAGGGTAACAGCGATGATAAAGAAGATTCGGTCGGGAATAAGCCTCCTGAGATACAGCCAAAGCGCCAACGCCAGTGGCGCCGCTCTAAATCACGCCGTGGAAAAGACAGCAATACCGGCACAGGAGACAACAACACTTCAGATGATGCCGAAGACAAAGAAGACCCCGTCGAGCCAACTTTCAAACAGGACGATCGGGAAGATGGGTAAGTTAACCCTGACGAACAGGCCGTAAACGAAGACTCGGAGGAGAGTAATTATTTCCCACTCTCCAAGGACGAGGTGAGCCTCAGTGCCGAAGACTTTATCGTACCTGAGGAACCTCTCGAGCAGGAGCGCTTTTAGCGCCGGCTAATTGCCACTACAAGGAGCCTGAGAAAGAAGCAGCAACAACTTCAAGCTAATCAAGATCTGCTCAACGATAGGTGGACTAATGTCCTGGCAGTCGAGGAATACGGCCTAGAGCGCCCAATCAAAAGTTACCCGAAGCGTAAACTGCTACCCCAATTTGACGACGAGGCTCTCGAGCCCACGCCATCAACGCGTAATTCGGCTGACTAACCACCTCGTGGCTGAGACAAAATGGCAACTAAAGCCGAACACTAGCCCATACTACCTCGCCGTATAGGTAGAGATATAACAGCTCGGGAATATACATATGACTTGCGGCAAGAGCTGGACAATAAAGTAGGTCAAATAAGATCGATCTACGGATCGCGGGGGCATGTACCGACGCGCGATGACGGTTATCTAGCCGGACGTGACAAGCATAATCACGCCCGGGCCGAAAACCGCAGACAGACTCCACCCGAGCTACGTTGCGACATGGCCCGATGTAGAGGAGCCACACACCCCCTCTGCTTCACTGATGCAATAATGGAACATGAATTCCCAGAAGGGTTCAAACCTATGAATATCGAATCGCATGATGGAACAACAAATCCCGCGGTATGGATTGAGGATTTTCTTCTCTATATTCATATGGCTCGCGGTGATGATCTTCATGCTATCAAATACCTCCCACTAAAATGAAAGGGACCAGCCTGGCACTGTCTAAACAGCCTCCCAGAAAACTCAATTGGCAACTAGGAAGACCTGGAAGACGCCTTTTGCAACAACTTCCAAGGTACATATGTCCGGCCTCCGGATGACGATGACCTCAGTCACATCACCCAGTAGCCCGGAGAGTTAGCCAGGAAGCTCTGGACTAGGTTCTTAATTAAAAAGAACCAAATCGTCGATTGTTCGGCCGCCGAAGCCTTAGCGTCTTTTAAACACAGCGCCGGTAATGAATGGATGGCCCGTCACCTCGGCCAAGAAAAACCTAAGTCTATGGAAGCTCTTACCGCACTGATGACCTGCTTCTGCGCGGGAGAAGACAGCTGGTTGGCCCGCCGAAACAATAGCACCAACGATCCTGGCATCTCTGAGGTCAGGGACGGCACTGGCAAGCCTTGACGCAATAAAAAACAAGCGTCAAAACAATAATGTAGGAACCCAAGACATGGCGGTCAACGCCGGATTCAGTGGTTCCAAATGCGGTCAACAAAAGAAGCCATTCAAGGCAAACAAAGATGGCCCATCCAGTTTAGACAGGATACTGGACCGGCCCTATCAAATTCATGCAACCCTGATAAACCCGCCAACCATACTAATAGAAATTGTTGGGTTTTCAAACAAGCAGGCAAGCTCAACGCCAAACAGAAAGGGAACGGGCCGCCTAGTGACAGTGAACACGAGGAGACTCGCCAGCCAACCACCGGGGGACAAAAGCAATTTCCCCCTGAAGTAAACACAGTAAACATGATATATGTGACGCATATCCCTATGAGGGAGCACAAGCACGTACCACGAGACGACTATGCCATAAAGCCGGTCGTACCAAAATTTAACCCATGTGCAGCCTGTCTGATCACTTTTGATCACAATGACCACCCAACAGGTATCCGTCACAAGGGTTCGGCAGCTTTAGTCCTCGACCCAATCATTGATGGATTCCATCTCACACGAGTCCTTATAGACAGTGCAGTAGCCTTAATTTTCTCTATCAAGACACTGTTCGCAAAATGGGCATTGATCCCTCAAGGATCCATCCCACCACAACTACCTTTAACGGTGTAATACCTGGTGAAGAAGCTCACTGTATGGGCTCAATCACACTCGAAGTCGTCTTTAGTTCGCTGGATAACTTCCAAAGGGAAGCCTTGATCTTCGATATTGTTCCGTTCTATAGTGGATACCATGCACTTCTTGGGCGGACCGCGTTTGCTCGTTTCAATGCGGTCCCACACTACGCCTATGTAAAGCTTAAGATGTCTGGTCCATGCAGCGTCATAACCATCACTGGAAAAAAGGAACAACCCCTCCGTTCCGAGGAGTATACCACGGCCATCACAGCCGAAGTACAAAGCGGACTCGTTAAACCGCATGCCTTATCAGACATTAAACCACCATCCTCTACTACACAAGATCGGTCAATTTTCGAGCTAGATGAGCAGTTCCGCCTCCGTTGTTTGCCGCATATGCCCGCGAAGTTCACATTGTGCATGCATAATTATGCACTTAAAATACCTTGGTCGTCGGCGGAGGCACAATGCGAACAGACCTACAACATGATTCGTCCTCCTACAGCTTTTCTCCCTTCTTTTGAAAACTATTTCTTATCTTTTGTCACAGATGAATCAAAACATGTTCTCCCTATCGACCTGCAAGGACTCTTTCGGAGCCCAGTTTCTTCCAGGCAACCGAAGATTGCTCCTTTTAAGGAATCCTCTTCGCTAAGGCAAACGTGGAGCAGACGTGCGACAGGAGGTCCAAAAGATTTTTTGTAGACCAAACACTCTATTTAAAACCTGGATGTAACCTTTTTCCTCAGCCTTCGACCCCTGGCATGTAAAATGACCTGGGCAGAGGTGTTATAATGTGTAAGATTGCGCTCAACATATCAATCAGATTCTAGTGGGCATAATTCGTCTTCAGTATTTACTTTTTCCTTATAGAACTGCATTTTACCTTTTCGGTGGTTTCACATGCACACCTAGGCACTAATCGACAGGGGCTCAATACGGCAACATATTAAATTGCCAGCAAGTCCGAACAGCTCTACAACATACTTCGGCGTCACGAGGTTTGGCATTATATGCATCAGTTCTGAATCATGTCTTTGGTCAATAGTTGGGTTGCCCGGCTCCTGTGCTTACTACCTTATGTTCCGCTCTATCGGCTGGGGTAGTAAAGGGAGAACTACTGCGATTGTGTTTCTAGTTCACCTGGTTAAGCACCTTAGTAGAGAAAGCCGAGAACTGACTATCATGATGCGGCGACTTATTAAAATCTTTTGCGATTTCTTCTATATAACACGAAGGACCGTTTTCCGGTCACTTATGTAGCGCAGCCATATTCGGCTAACCGCGTACATACAAGGGGCTATATCGTAGACCCACCATCAAACTCCTATGGCTAAGTGAAGGTGTTAAAGCCCTATAGTCCGATTGCCTAGTTCGCCGCACTGACACCTCCTTCACGGACCAAGACGTTGGGTCAAGTGTAGTCAGTTGCTATTCCGAACACCCCCGCATTATATGCCAGGGGGCTCAAGCCGACGACTGGCAAACCTTAAGATTATAAAAAAAGGCTGCACAGGAGGAAATGCCTTTCAGTTAAAACGCATAAATATAATACAGCCTTAATATATCATAATATTGTTATCACAATTCCGATACATTCACTCGAACATAATATTCTTTGAGCATTGACCCTCTATCAAGCGGACGCCCTCTAGGATATCTTCAAAATAAAGCTGTGGCGTGCGATTGTCCTTGCCCTCTGGTGGACTGTTTGCTGCAACATCGGCGGCCTTCATTTTCATCCAGTACATCTTGACGCGGGCAAAGGCCATCTGTCCACCTTCAATGCACGCCAAACGTTTAACAGCGTCGACACGCGACACCGCATCAATAGGTCACTGCAGGAAACCAAAATAACTGTTCGGAATTGGCTCAGTTGGCCACAGCCGGACCACGACTTCCTTCATGGCAGCTCTGGACACCTTGTGGAGCTCATCCCACTAGGCCATTTTTCGTTCAGCAACGATGGACGCTTTGGCACGTTGAACTGTGACCAGAAAAGCTTCTCCACTACACGTTCGTCTTGCGCTTGATAAAACTGCACCGCATCGGCGACACTCTTCGGCAGGTCCAAGAATGAGTCTAGAGACCTCGAAAATTGATTATGCAGGGCATACTTCGGATCGCCGAATTTAGTCTGTAATACAAAGGGCTTACCAGCCTCTATCTCCCCTACTTCCCAGATCTCCTCCGGAGCCGCTCTAGACTCGGACCGTGCCTCTCGCACCTCTTCTAAAGCCTTGTTGAGTTCGGCTGCCTTCAGCTCTCGTGCTATGGTAGATATTCTCTCCTCGCACTGGCGCCGAGCGGCTTGTTCGGCCTTTAACTCAGCAGCTGCCTTCTTGATAGCCGCATTGCTCACTCTGGTTTGCTCCTTGGCCCGGGCAACTTCTGCCCGGAGGGTCTCATCCGCAGAAGCACCATCTGCAATTATGCATGTCCCAGTATATAATTTTCAGCCTCATGCTCATATTAGTATACATGCAAAAGCCGACGGCCCCAAAACATACCTTGTGCCTTGTCGAGCTGTCTGTTGATAAGACTAATGTCCTCATCCGCTGACTCAAGTTTCTGCTTTAAATCTATAACTTCCACAGCAGGGGCAGTCGCCATTGACATACCAGCCTATTTTCAAATTAATCACGTCATTTCCTGAGCATATCTTTTTGATCCTCTGATCACCTCCATGTGGAAGTCGACCAGAGTCTCAGGGGCTACTATCTATACACATGCGCATTCGGTATGTAAAGAGCGGTTAAGATATTACATTGCATACCTCAAAGCCTCTTAGTAGGACCGTGAAGGCTTCATTCAATCCACTTCTTGCGGACAGAATCCTCTCAACTACCATATCCATTAAGGTATGATGTTCCTCTGAGATGGACGCATCCTGCGACATCCCCATTAATGTATATGGCGCCTCCGGACTCCTGGAAGCGGCTGCAGGAGTACATACTCCCTTCGAAGGGATATGTTCACTCGACCCTAGAGTTGTCTTCGGCTGTACACCGGATACTCCAGGACCTTTATTGTTGGTCCCCATAGGGGCTGCACACCCCGGACCCTTCATGATCGAAGTATCACCTTCAGGCGTTGCCTTCATTGCCCCCACGCCACTTATGATCGGGGGAGACCCTCCGGGATGACACCTTGAAGTCGTCCGCCCTAAGGGGCGAGGAAGCATGTGGAGGCGTCTTGCTTTCCATCATCTCCGGAAGCAAGTCACCTGAGAAGGAGGACTGTTGAGGAAGACTGCGGGCCAGACTGCAATCATATATTTAAGATGTTACCCTTGTCACCTGAAAAGAACAAGATATGTCTAGAATACCCTTGTTCACTTACGGAGGAACTCTGCGGCCATGTCGTCTTCCGAACCCGAACCGTCTGACAGGGACATTTTCCCTCTCTTGGAAGCCTCCACCTTCAAATCTTCAGAGCTAGTCCTTTTCTTCCCATGGGGAGAAGGGATATCAGCTTATTCTTCCCCTTCGCCTTCAGAAGAGGGAGTTCCGGTCTCCCTGGACATAGCCTCCGGTGTACCTTTAGGGTGGGAGCCACCCCTGGCCTTTTTGCCCTCCTCTTTGTCCTCCTTCGCCGGCCCTTGATACGGCGTCGGGGCCAGCATCCTTGTTAACACAGGATCCGGTGATTCTTCAGGAAGCGGAGCAGAACACATAGTTCGTTCTGCCTTCTTTATCCATCCCTAGTCAAAGACATGTATCTCAGTACACTGATACGGGATAATCAACTAAGTTGTGTTCAGGAGTCGAGTGCTTACCGAGGTATCCGGATGATTGCAGTCAAGGACGATGTCCTTGTTTGTATCCCTCCACTGCGTTTGGGTCCCAAAGAATAACTTCCACATCCCTCTATACATTGTGCCGAAGAAGTGTTGAAGGGTCCGTGGTCCTTCCGGATTGAACTCCCACATGCGGAGAGGCGACTATCATTACCTGGATAACATTGATGAGGCCAGTGTCCTTTTCAAGGAGGCTCAGGATACGGCTTTGTAGCGTCCACGCTTCGTCAATCAATCCCTAGTCCAGCCCCTTATTAATCCATGATACGATTCATAATGGAGGGCCAGATCGGAACGCAGGTGTAGCTGCCCACTTGGTACCACGTTGTTCGGTGATGTAAAACCACTCCCGCTGCCATAGGTTGGAAGTTTCCATGATGGAGCCCTTTGGACAAAGAGTATTGGCGAGCTTGCTCACCATAGCACCGCCACACTCTGCTTGCTCCCCGTCGACTACCTTCGGCTTCACATTAAAGATCTTGAGCCATAAGCCGAAGTGTGGAGGAATGCGGTGAAAGGCCTCGCACATGATAATGAACGCCGAGATATGAAGAAAGGAGTCTAGAGCCAGATCATGAAAATCTAGGCTGTAATACAACATGAGACCACGAACGAAGGGATGGAGAGCGAACCCTAGCCCACGGAGGAAGTGGGAGATGAATATGACCCTCTCGTCGGATCTGGGTGTAGGAATAACCTGCCCCTTAGCCGGGAGCCTATGGAGGATTTCCGCGGTCAGGTATCTTGCTGCCTGGAGTTTCATGATATCCTCCTCTGTGACAGAGGAGGCCACCCACCGGCCTTGAAGGCTGGGTCCGGGCATGACTGGGAGGCTTGGAGCGATTAAGTTGAAACCTGGGTGCTGGAGCTCGAGTTTGGGAAAGTTGAGGAAGAGGTGGGCGTAGGGAGAAGGATGGATTTGTGCCCCTTTATAAAGGCAATGAATATCGAAAGCCTCCTCATGAGCCTTAAAACTTGCCTATTCCCTAGAATTGTGCCAATGGGGCGGTTGGATTACCCACGCCCGTATTGATGAAAATCCCGTAATAGGGGCACACGATCTCTGCTTTGACAACACGTGCCAAGAAAATCGCATCTTGAAACATGGAGCGGGAGGCTAAAAACGGTTCATACTAATGACCGGGTAGTGATGTGATGTCACGCTACAAAAAGTTTTTAGTGGATTGGACTCGTAAAATATTATACTCTCTATGTGTGTGTGTGGAACTCGTTTTGTAGAACCGAACACGTTTTCTGTATTCGAAGGCCGCTTTGGAGTATTCGGAGGAGGAACCCGCCTTGCAATGCCATAGACAATCTGCGCGCCGGACACATCATCATTGAAGCCTGGTTCAGGGGCTACTGAGGGAGTCCTGGATTAAGGTGTCCTCGGGCGTCCGAACTATGTAACATGGGCCGGACTAATGGGCTATGAAGATACAAGACATAATACTTCCTCCCGTGTCCGGATGGGACTCTCCATTGCGTGGATGGCAAGCTTGGCGTTCGGATATGTAGATTCCTTCCTTTGTAAACCGACTCTATACAACCGTAGGCCTCTCCGGTGTCTATATAAACCGGAGGGTTTAGTCCGTAGAGGCGATCACAATCATACAGGCTAGACTTCTAGGGTTTAGCCACATCGATATCGTGGTAGATCAACTCTTGTAATCCTCATACTCATCAAGATCAATCAAGCGGACGTAGGGTATTAGCTCCATCAGGAGGGCCCGAACCTGGGTAAACATCGTGTCCCCTGTCTCATGTTACCATCAACCCTAGACACACAGTTCGGGACCCCCTACCTAAGATCCACCGGTTTTGACACCGACAACGAGGTCGCCCGTGCCTGCCGTGCGTGGAGGGGGCCCTTGCCATCCATTTAGAATATGACAGCGCCTCCATGATGTTCTTCTTGGTCTTCAACAAGGAAGGCCACCGCCTGGAGTGCTTCCTCGGAGGAGACCGTCAGCATGGTGAGGCGATGGACGCAGTGCCTGTCGTTGGTCCTGCCAACAGCTCCTCCAGCAGCAGCGATGACCCTTGGGAGTCCAGTGACTGTCCCGAGCCTAGCGAGTCTCCGGAGTCGAGCGACGACAACTACGTGCCCCCGAGCTCTCACCGTGCTCGGAGCACCGCGGCGACCTCCGTCCGGCACCGACGGTGATCTGGTTGGGGTTGCTGTTGGCCTCACATGGCCCACTGTTGATCATGGCGTCAGGGGTGATGCCTGTAGTTGGGGCTTCTTGAAGCTCTTCTCCTTTTGTTCCCTGCGAGGAATCGAAACGAACCCCGTGGGGGTATGTAAAAAACCTATAATGCTTTTGTTCCACCGTTTATTGTCCTTAACATGAGATTGTGGCTGCGTGTCTCTCTCTGGCATCACTCCCTCTTTCCGTTCTTATGGTAGCTTTAGCACTCTACACTGTCAGGTCCTAGTCCCCAGGCAGGCTTCGGCCATCGCTGGTATGCCAGGTCGTGATGCCGGGTTCAAGGCCAGGAGGTGAGTGGCCCGAGGACCGGTAAGAGCTCCAGAGGCGCGATGCCCAAGAGGTCCCCTTTGGCATGCAAGCAGCTCCCTGGAGGCCGAAAAGGAAAGCAGTACTGCCGGAGCGAGTTTTTGAGAGCGGAGGACTTCGGACAAAGAGATTCACTTCATTATGCATGGGTGACTTATCTTTTGGCGAGCCTATGGTGATTCCTTGCACAAAGCCCAATTTGTGCTTCAGCCGCGATGCTACTAGGTAGGGCCAGGCTGGTTTCCCCTTTCCTCGCTCATCTGAATGCTCTGCATCCTCGGGTCCCGACCCTCCAGTGAGGCTCAGCCGCCACTGGTATGCCAGGTCGTGATGCCGTGGTCAAGGCCAGGGGGTGAGGGCCGGAGAGTGAGTAAGAGATCCTGAGGCGCGGTGCTCAGGAACCCCCCTTTAACACGCAAGCGAATCGCGTAAAAAAAGGGACGGCCAGCGGGGCCGCCTATAGTTGAGCTTCGGAGATCCATGCGGGTTAGTATGAGAGGAGAGCATAACCCATAATCGCGTTTGCTGTCCTGCCACTGATCTTTCCTTAAGAAGATGAAGGAACTGGGGATCTGGTGATGTGATGGGTGCGGAGCAAGCCACGAGCCAGAGCTCGATCTTGCAGGTTTATCAGCGATGCAGGGACAGACCCGAGCACAAGCGTCGTGCAAGCATGTGTAGCCACCGTAGATGAGCGAGAGGCCGGTTAGCAACGCGGGGAGCCGCGAAGGGCATCAGGTAAGAAGGTGATAACATAAATCATCTTATGGAAGGAGATAAAGCTAGTTCTGATAGATGCAAGAATGATACATGCCGCAGGGACAGACACACGTGGCCTGGGGATGATGCAGCCCGAGGGGAGCCCCCAACAAGGTAAATCAAAGATGCAATAGTATACATGTCGCAGGGACAGGCCCATGGGACCTAGGGATAATGCAGCTCAGGGGGCCCCCAACTAAATAAACTGGAAAATGTCACCTGGTGTCGTTGCTAAAGAGATGTCAAAGTAGCTGAAGATACACGCTGAAGAGGTTTCTCCTCATGACCTGCCTAGGTCCTGAACCTCGGGAGGCTCGCGAAGAACCGTTGCCACCTCCGCCAGGACTGCATGGTGCCTGCCCTCCTGAGCAGACACGATGCTTCGCAGGCAGTGCTGGAAGGTGACAGCCGTGTTCGGCAAGCCAAAAGGCATGCAAACATAGATGTGAGGTGGGCCCTCACACCGACCAGCGCGCGAAGGCCAGAAGTGCTCCTGAGATGCAGCTCTGTTGAGCCCTCGGATGTTGACGCAGACGCGCAGCTCATTGTCCTTGCTAGGACAAGGGGCTGCACCAGGTGGTGGGTGATGGTCACCACGCATGGTTCTCGCCTCTTGAAGCTCCTCAGTCTTCTTGGTGATGAACTCCTGATCACCTTGCACCCTCTGCCTTGTGCCCTCGTGAGGGAAGCGTGCGATGAAGCATGCCTCCATGTGATGCCTAATACGTCTGCAACGTATCTATAATTTTTCATTGTTCCATGCTATTATATTATCTGTTTTGGATGTTTAATGGGCTTTAATATGAACTTTTATATTATTTTTGGGACTAACCTATTAACCAGAGGCCCAGTGCCAGTTGTTGTTTTTTTGCCTATTTTAGTGTTTCGCAGAAAAGGAATATCAAATGGAATCCAAATGTAATGAAACCTTCGCGAGGATCCTTTTTGGAACAAACGCAATCTAGGAGACTTGGAGTGGAGGTCAAGGAAGCAACGAGGCGGCCACGAGGTAGGGCGGCATGCCCAGGGGGGCCAGATGTGCCCCCCACCCTCGTGGGCCCCTTGTAGCTCCACCGACCTACTTCCTTCGCCTATATATATACTCTTATACCCTGAAAACATCGAGGGGAGCCATCAAACCACTTTTCCACTGCCACAACCTTCCATACCCATGAGATCCCATCTGGGGACCTTTTCCGGCGATCTACTGGAGGGGGATTCGATCATGGAGGGCTTCTACATCAACACCATAGCCTCTCCGACGATGTGTGAGTAGTTTATCATAGACCTTTGGTTCCATAGTTATTAGCTAGATGGCTTCTTTTCTCTCTTTGGTTCTCAATACAAAGTTCTCCTCGATGTTCTTGGAGATCTATTCAATGTAATTCTTTGTGCGGTGTGTTTGCCGAGATCCGATGAATTGTGGGTGTATGATTAAGATTATCTATGAACAATATTTGATACTTCTCTGAATTCTTATATGCATGATTTGATATCTTTGCAAGTCTCTTCGAATTATCAGTTTGGTTTGGCCTACTAGATTGATCTTTCTTGCAATGGGAGAAGTGCTTAGCTTTGGGTTCAATCTTGTAGTGTCCTTTCCCAGTGACAGTAGGGGCAGCAAGGCACGTATTGTATTGTTGCCATCGAGGTTAAAAAGATGGGGTTTATATCATATTGCTTGAGTTTATCCCCCTACATCATGTCATCTTGCCTAATGCGTTACTCTAATCTTATGAACTTAATACTCTAGATGCATGCTGGATAGCGGTCAATGTGTGGAGTAATAGTACTAGATGCAGAATCGTTTTGGTCTACTTGACACGGACGTGATGCCTATATTCTTGATCATGCTTGGATATCATCATAACTATGCGCTTTTCTATCAATTGCTCGGCAGTAATTTGTTCACCCACGTAATATATGCGATTCCGGTGATCTTTATATCGATTTCAACTGAAATCACCTCATTTTTCCAGTGGCACTCTTGGATTTCCAAGTTGAGGCCAGGTTCATTCATTCCTTGTCAAATCTTGCATATGCATCACATATCGCATCCCGCATAGCATACGATGTTTGCATCATGTTGTTTGAGCTTTGCATGTGGTTGATTGTGTTCCATTTGCTTGTTTGTCTTGTTTGGGTAGAGCCGGGAGACGAGTTCGCTAACGAGGAGCCTGTTGAGTTTGCTTTCGAGGATCCAGTCAACTCTGACAACTTTGCAGGCAAGATGATCATACCCTCGAAATCACTTCTATCTTTGCTTTGCTAGATGCTCGCTCTTTTGCTATGCCTATGCTACGATGCCTACCAGTTGCTTATCATGCCTCCCAAATTTCCATGTCAAACCTCTAACCCACCATGTCCTAGCAAACCGTTGATTGGCTATGTTACCGCTTTGCTCAGCCCCTCTTATAGCGTTGCTAGTTGCATGTGAAGATTGGAGATCGTTCCTTGTTGGAACATTATTTTCTTGTTGGGATATCACTATATTATCTTGTTATCTTAAATGCATCTATATAGTTGGTAAAGGGTGGAAGGCTCGGCCTTTTTGCCTAGTGTTTTGTTCCACTCTTTCCGCCCTAGTTTCCATCATATCGGTGTTACGTTCCCGGATTTTGCGTTCCTTATGCGGTTGGGTAATAATGGGAACCCCTTGACAAATCGCATTGAATAAAACTCTTCCAGCAATGCCCAACCTTGGTTTTACCATTTGCCACCTAGCCTCTTTTTCCCTTGGGTTTCCGGATCCAAAGGGTCATTTTATTTAAACACC
>NC_041386.1:234607606-234622862 GCF_002162155.2 Triticum dicoccoides | reverse complement strand
GAGGAAACTCGAGGTTTGGTTTTAGTTGTATGGAGCGCTCATCTGAGTGTGCCCTAAGAACGAGATATGTGCAGCTCCTATCGGGATTTGTCGGCACATTCGGACGATGTTGCTGGATTTGTTTTAACTTGTCGAAGTTGTCTTGTAGAACTGGGATACTGAGTCTGGTCGGAATGTCTCGGGAGAAGGTTTATCCTTCATTGACCGTGAGAGCTTGTCATGGGCTAAGTTGGGACTCCCCTGCAGGGTTTTGAACTTTCGAAAGTCGTGCCCACGGTTATGGGCAGATGGGAATTTGTTAATGTACGGTTGTAGATAACTTGAACCTTAACTTAATTAAAATGAATCAACTGTGTGCGTTACCGTGATGGTCTCTTCTCAGCGGAGTCCGGGAAGTGAACACGGTGTTGGAGTAATGTTTGCCGTAGGTTGCTCTCTAGTTCTTCGTTCGTGCTTTGCCTTCTCTTCTCGCTCTCTTTTGCGAACAGGTTAGCTACCATATATGCTAGTCGCTTTCTGCAGCTCCACATATTACCTTGCCTTTCCTATAAGCTTAAATAGTCTTGATCGCGAGGGTGCGAGATTGCTGAGTCCCCGTGGCTCACAGATTACTTCCAAACCAGATGTAGGGCTTGATGACTCCGTTCCAGATGATGCACTTGAGCTCAAGTGGGAGTTTGACGAAGACTCACGCCGTTACTATGTGTCTTTCCCTGATGATCAGTAGTGGTGCCCAGTTGGGGCAATCGGGACCGTGTTGCATGTTGGGTTGATCTTTTATTTTGGTACCGTAGTTGGACCATGAGTGATTGGATGATGTAATGCTATTTATGTACTTTGTTTGACGTGGCGAGTGTAAGCCAACTATGTACCTTCCCTTTTATTATCTATTACATGGGATGTTGTGAAGATTGCCTTACTTGCGACATTGCTTTCAATGCGGTTATGCCTCTAAGTCGTGCTTCGACACGTAGGAGATATAGCCGCATCGAGGGCGTTACACGCCCGCGTCCCTGGACGTCTGGACGACCTCCACGTCGTCGCCCCGACCCCCTGGGCCCCTCCATTCGCCCCCAACGCCTCTCCCTCACCGTTCCCCAGCATGGCCGATGCCCCTGCCACCGCACCGTCGTCGTAGCGGCGCCCTCCGTCGTCCTCGCGCCGCGCCATCATGTCCACGAGCTCCGCCGTCGTCGACTACATCGAGCAGGCCGAGCCCCAAGCGCTCGCCCGCTCTGGAATCGCCCTGACCCCGTCTTCCCCAACTCCGGCCACCGGAGATCCCCTTCACCATCCCCGCCGCATCAGCTCGTCCCCGACCTCGCCGACTCCCTCGACGTGACCCCCGTGAGCTTAGCCACCTCCCCATCCTCTCCGTTTAACTTCTCGAGCACCGCAGCGACCGCACCAAACTCGGCCGCACCCACCGCCGCCATCGGACGTCGCCATCGTGGCCACAGCCACGTTGGCTCGCAACTGAGCACACCATCGTCTTCAACGCACTCGCAGGAGCCCGTAGCACCCCTGCACGCCCCTCGCTGTGCCTCCTAGCGACTAGTTCGACCTCGCCCGAACTCCGGCAGCCACCCCAGCTCCACCCACTGCCACCACTCGACACGGCTCACTCCCGGCATCACGTAGATGGTCTCCGCCGTCCTTTTGGTCACCGGAGTGCAAAAACCGCACTGCTCCGCCACGTCTGGCCTCGCCGGTGGCTAAACGCCGGCGAGTTTAACCCTGTTTGACCCTGTGTGGGCCCAGGTTGACCTCCCCTGAGTCTCTGACATGTGGGACCACCCAGCTAATTAACTTAGTTAGCACTAATAAAAAATTAGTTAGTTAATTAACAACTGACACGCGGGTCCCACTGGTCAGGTTTGACCTGGACCGGCCCGTTGACCCCTGACGTCACTCTAACGCAATGCTGACGCAATACATCACTTACTGGATTTATTCTTATACAGGAAATTCCAGAAAATATTACACACTTCAAAAATTCATAACTTTTAATCTGTAACTCCAAATGCAAAGAGTTATATATAAAATTTGATCAGAAAAATTCAATCTTTCCATCTGTAGTGGTTTCATGCATGACAAAACAATTTAATATTGTTGTTTAGGTGAAACAAGCTAATACACTTATAATGCTTAAGAACATAAGCTTACATTTGAATCTTTGATTCAAATGGACCCAAACCAACTTGTTTCACATTGCATTAGGCAGGACACCTCATATTGCCATGTCCTAGCATGCATCATATTGTTGTATATTACCATGTGATGATTGTATTCTGTGGTGTCTTTCGTGGTAGGTTCTGCCTCCGAGGATATTTTCGAGTATCCAGCTGAAGGGCAGTACCCTACTACTACTCCATCAGGCAAGCTGCCCCATTGATCATATCGATACAATCCCATGTTCTCGCTTCTGCTCTCATTTACTGCATTAAGACAACAACGTTTCAAACTGCTGTGTGCTGCGGTAGTTGAACCCTTATCCTCTGCATGACCTGTCATTGCCACAGTAATTAGATGAAAGCCACTAGCATGTGTAGGAGTTGATTGAGCCATGTATGTGTTTCCTACCTTGCTATGCCTGCTATGCTTAGAGTTGTGTCAGGTCTGGTTCATCTGGGTGATGGGCTAGAGTGAAATGATTACGTCGGTAATGTGAGGGATGTGTTGAACATGTTTTAGTAAAGGTATCGATGAGAGGCCATGTAGGAGTACATGGTGGGTTGTTTCATTGAGGCCGTCCATAAGAACTGAGATCTATATGCGTGATTTAAGATTCAGCTACTACCACACATTGGGCCCCGAAATATGACCCCGCTCGACTTACTGAACCCTCTCGTCCTCTGTCCAGGAGTTGCAACTAGTTTCTGGTGTTTGTAGGTTATGTGTTGGCGCCGTGCGTAGCGCTGACCCTAGGGGTGGGCTATGATGCGGTAGATACACCGTGGATGGGTATGCCGGGCGCCCGTTTGGCGTCTCGGGACCCTGTACATTGGGGCCGTTGAGGACACCTCGGCCGGATTTCCTTGCGGACGAAACCCGAATAGGCGATAAACCTGGACTAGAGACTCGTGTGGTTAGTCAGTCATGGTCTACACCCATGTCGGCTTTCGCTTGAAGTCTGCCGAGCACATGTCATGTGCAGACGCTAAGTGGTGGAAACATGTGTGACGGAGTACACCCCTGCAAGGTATAAAACTATTCGAATAGCCGCGTCCGCGGTAAAGGACTACTTGGTTGCCTATACAGTTCATAATCAAGTTAATGGTTACTACTGAAAGACTCAAGATAAGTGTGAGTACCAAGGATGGCCCTCTCGTAGGATGATGAGGGAGGATCCCCGATGGAGTATTGTGTTGGTGATTAGTGGACTCGTGTGCGGAAACTATTTCACAGTGGTGTCTCGTAGGATATCTTAGCCAAGAGTCAACGCTGGCTTGCTGCAATAACTCCACCACCTTCTTGAGAATAAGCATGTATAGTAGGATCTGTTGTAAGACTTGCTGAGTACCTTTGTACTCATGTTGCTTTAATTACTGTTTTCAGACAACAACACCGCCCCCTCCGATGGGTTTTACGTAGACCTCGACGTCGATGAGTAACTTGCCACCCAGGTGGTGATTTTGGCCATGGAGGGCCCTATGTATATAGACAGGCTTCGACAAGCCTTCTTTCTTTCTAGTGTCTGTACTCAGACTTATTTGCATCCGCATGTGCTTGTATGCTTGTATGACTTGAGTGTCGGGTCCTGTGACCCCTACCTGTATGAACATGTTATGTATGGCTCTTCGGAGCCTTTAAATAAAGTACTTGAGTGGTAGAGTTTTGTTGTGATGCCATGTTGTATTTGCACATATCGAGCGTATTGTGTGTATGATTGAAATGCTTGGTATGTGTGGGATCCGACAATCTAGTTGTTTATCCTTGGCAGCCTCTCTTATGGGGAAATGTAGTCTAGTGCTCCTTGATCCATAGTAGTCCGCTACAGCCCGGTTCACCGGAGTCCTGCTAGCCCAGCACTACTACTCAGGACACTTGACTGGTCGGCATGTGTTTCACTTCGTTCCTATGTCTGTCCCTTCGGGGAAATGCCGCGCGGTGACATCCGGAGTCCTGCCTAGCCTGCTATAGCCCGGGTTCCCCGGAGTCCTGTTAGCCCAGTACTACAGCCCGGATTCACACGCTGTTGACCGACATGCTCGATGTGATTCATGTATGCCTGTCCCCATAGGTCTGTGCCGCTTTGGGTTCATCACTAGCCATGTCGGCCCGGGTTCTCTGTCATATGGATGCTAGTGACACTACCATATACATGAGCCAAAAGGCGCAAACGGTCCCGGGCCATGGTAAGGCGACACCCATGGGGATACCATGCGTGAGGCCACAAAGTGATATGAGGTGTTACCCGCTAGATCGATGTGACTTGGAATCGGGGTCCTGACAGAAATGCCATGCAAAGAGACAATCCTGGAGGTGTATAGCTCTGCCAGCTGAGCTGCTATGATAGATTCTTTGATTGGAAGGAAATGAGCCACTTTAGTAAACTTGTCAATGACAACAAAAATAGCATCATTCCCACGCCTGGACTTGGGAAATAAAGTCACGAAGTCCATTTAAATATGGTCAAACTTCCATTCTGGAATAGAAAGAGGTTGGAGGAGACCAGCTGGTCGTTGGTGTTCTGCTTTCACCTTCGGCAGACATCACATTCATTCATGAATTGAGCAATCTCTCGCTTCATTCGAGTCCACCAATACGACTGCTTGAGGTCATGGTACATCTTAGTGCTTCTAGGATGAATGGATAGAAGAGAATTTTGCGCCTCGTCCATAATGACTTTCCTAAGATCACCTTTAGGAACCACGATCCGGTCCTCGAAGAATAGAGTGTCTTTGTCATCAATGCGATGGCACTTGTATTTGGATAGACCCTTGGCAATCCCATGTTTCACCTTCACCATGGTATCCAGGAGTTGTGCTTCATTAATTTGATCTTCCAAAGTAGGAGAGACTTGGAGGTTGGCAAGAAAGCCTTGAGGAACAACTTGGAGGTTCAGTTTGCGGAAATCTTCACAAAGGTCCGGTTGGAAGGGCTTGAGAATTAAGCTGTTGCAGTAAGCCTTCCTGCTGAAAGAATCTACAATGACATTGGCCTTGCCTGGTGTATATTCAATACTCAGATTATGTTCTTGAATCATTTTGACCCAACGAGTCTGCCTGAGGTTGAGGTTGGGTTGAGTGAAGATGTACTTGAGGCTCTTATGATCTGTGAAAATGTCCACTTTCCTTCCCAACAAGAGATGTCTCCACGTTAATAATGTGTGCACAACTGCCGCCAACTCAAGATCATGAGTGGGGTAGTTCCTTTCGTTGGGCTTCAACTGACGAGAGGTATAAGCCACAACTTTCTTCTGTTGCATTATCACAGCGCCTAGACCTTGTAAGGAAGCATCACACAAATCTTCGAATGGCTTGGATTCGTCAGGAGGAGTCAAGACAGGAGTTGTGAATAGCTTCTCTTTGAGGGTGTTGAAAGCAACATCCCACTCAGGCATCCAGACATACTTGACATCCTTATGTAGGAGGTTGGAATGAGGCTTTGCAATCTAAGAGAAATTCTCAATGAATCTTCGACAATAGCTTGCAAGCCCAAGAAAACTGCGGAGTTGCTTGACATTCCGAAGAGGTTCCCAATTCACAATTGCAGACACCTTATCGGGATTAACAGCGATGCCTTTGGCGGAGATGATATGACCAAGGTAGAGAACCTCATCAAGCTAGAACTCACACTTGGGAAACTTCGCATAGAACTAATGCTCTCTGAGCATGTCGAGCACCAATCTCAAATGCTTGGCATGATCCTCCTTATTCTTGGACAAGACCAAGATATCGTCGAGATACACCAGAACGAAATCATTTGTGTAAGGGTTGAAGATGAAGTTCATCATGCGAGAGAACATTGGAGGAACATTGACAAGGCCAAAAGACATGACAGTATATTCATAAGAACCATAACTTGTTCTGAATGCTGTCTTGGGGATATCTTGTTCACGAATTCGAATCTGATGATAACCCATACGGAGGTCAAGCTTGGAGAATACTTTGGCACCCTTATGTTGCTCGAATAACTCATTGATGTTGGGAAGTGGATACTTATTCTTAATTGTCTTCTTGTCCAATGGACGGTAGTCGACGCAGAGTCGGTCCGTTCCATCCTTCTTCCGGACAAAAAGAATACCACAACCCCATGGAGATGAACTCGGTCTGATCATACCCATACGCTCTTGTTCATCGAGTTGTTTCTTCAATTCCTTCAACTCCTCTGGTCCAAGCTTGTAAGGGCGCTTGCAAACGTGTTCCGTACCAGCCTCAAGATCGATAACGAATTCAACTAGCCGGTGAGGAGGCATTCTCGGAAGCTCTTCTGGAAAGACATCTTGGTATTCACAAACGACTGGAATCTAAGAGATGGCATTCAACTCGCCCTTCTCATTGAGAGAAAATAGTCGAATGGTTTCTTCACAAGCGGCATAGATGATCACATCCTTAGAAGAGTGTGTCAATTGAATCTGCTTGGTAGCACAATCAAGCTGAGCCTTGTGCTTAGAAAGCCAGTCCATCCCGAGAATTAGATCAATATCCGAGTCACCAAGAACAAATGGAGAAGACATAAACTTATAGTTTCCCATCTCAATAGACACATCCGGGACGCAATTATTAGATGTCATTTGCTTACCCGGGGACACAATCTTCAACGGGAAAGGAATCTTTTCGGTCACAAACTCATGCTTGGCAACAAAAGGTCTTGAAATGAAAGAAAGCAATGCACCAATATCAAACAATACTTTTGCAGGAAAGGAGTTAACTGAAAGGTTACCCATGATCACTTCTGAAGAATCCTCTTCTTGAGCTGCGTTCATCATGTTCACCTTTGCAAACTTGGAATTATGCTTGACCACTGCATTGCTTGAAGATGTCATAAGAGGAGGAGGCGGAAGGTAAAATGGACAACGGGGAAAATGCTCGGATGCATGATACGTACATGAATGCAAATGCGATGCACATGATGACATGCTATGAAATGCATGACATGAACAAAATGCAAAACTAAAAACAAAAGCCCAACCACGAAGGGAATCTCATAACATAAAGTCAAAAATGGCAAGAGTCGGAGTTACAAATATGTCAAGTTACATCCGGGGTGTTACAACTTTCCATGCTAGATATACCATAGGCGGTTCCCAAACAGAAAATAAAGTTTATTCCTTTTTCCGCCATACTTTTACTTTCCATGGCTAACCGTATCCACGGGTGCCTTCCATACCAACACTTTCCAAGGAATTTGTTATTTGACAACATAAAGTAAATTCATTTTTCATTTCGGGACTAGGCATCCCTAATACCTTTTCCTTACTCTCGTGAAATGACAAGTGAATAAACACTCATCGTGAGAATAACACATCTAGCATGGAAAATATTAGCCACCCCTCACCGTTCCGCGAGCAAAACGAAGATACAAAAGACAATTTTATTTTGAAAATTAGAGATGGCACATACAAATTAACTTAGAACGGCAAAAGAATACTTCATATAGCTAGATATAGTGGACTCATGTGGCAAAACTAGTTGAAATGTTTTTGGATGCACAGGTAGTGATCATACTTACTACAAAATGAAGGCTAGTAACAGATTGAGAAGCGACCAACCAAGAAACGAATAATCTCATAAGCAATCATTAAGCATAATTAACACCGAATAGTGCACCAAAAGTAGGATATAATTTCATTGCATAATTATTGACCTTCGTGCTTGCATAGGGAATCACAAACCTTAACACCAATATTCTTACTAAAGCATAATTACTCATCAACATAACTCACATATCACATCATCATATCTCAAAACAATTACTAAGAATCAAGTTTATTTTGTCCAATGATCTTCATGAATGTTTTTATTATATTCTTCTTGGATATCTATCACTTTGGGACTAATTTTCATGTGTTGATTTTGATAAATTCAGACAAATATAAGTGAAGATTACGAGCAACATATTTCTTTCTCTCAAATTAATTTAAGTGAAGCAAGAGAGAATTTATTGAAAATTTTAATAACTCTCAAATAAATCTAAGTGAAGCAAGAGAGCATTTCTAACAAGTCATGACATAATTTTGGCTCTCTCAAATAGGTGTGTCCACCAAGTAATCAAGACTTAAAACACAAAATAAAACAAGCATAGACTCATATCATACAAGACGTATGTGACGAATAAAAATATAGCTTCGAGTAAAATACCGATGGTCGTTAGAAGAAAGAGGGGATGCCACTTGGGGGGGTCCCCAAGCTTAGTTGCTTGCTCTCTTTTGGATAATAGCTTGGGATGCCAGGGCATCCCCAAGCTTAGGCTCTTCTTACTCGTTATTCCTTCATCCATCGTAATATAACCCAAAACTTGAAAAATTCAATCATACAAAACTCAACAAAAGCCTTTGTGAGATCTGTTAGTATAAAAAAACAAATCACTACTATATGTACGGTAGTAAACCAACTCATATTTGGTTCTTGCATTATATCTACTGTATTCCAACTTCTCTATGGCAAAAACTCATCAAAGAAAACCATAGAGCCATCAAAACAAGCACACAACGCAAAAAAAATGGAATCTGTCAAAAACAGAAAAGTCTATAGCAATCTGGGTAATTCGAATACTTCTGTAACTCCAAAAACTCTGAACAATTTGGACGACCTGAGAAATTTGTATATTAATCTACTACAAAAGGAATTGGTATTTTATCGCTCTCGGGTTAAAGATGAAAATAATTTTCGCGAGCGCAAAAAGTTTCTGTTTTTTCAGCAAGATGAAACAACTATCACCCAAGAAGATCCTAAAGGATTTACTTGTCACAAATACTAATTAAACTATAAAAACACAATCATAACAGTAGCATAATTGTGCTAATACTTAAGAACATAAAGCAAAAGGCAAAAATGTATTTTATTCATTGGGTTGCCTCCCAACAAGCGCTATAGTTTTACGCCCTTAGCTAGGCATGAAGCGAGGATCTAAGTTTTGTCATCTTTGTTTCGAGATCCATAAGATGCCCTCATGATTTATTCATATGGTGGCCTAATTCTTATTCTAGGGAAGTGTTCCATACCCTTCCGCAAAGGAAATTGGAACTTAATATTGCCTTCTTTCATATCAATCACGGCACCGATAGTGCATAAAACGGTTTACCAAGAATAATTGTACAAGACAGATTGCAATCAATATCAAGAACAATAAAATCTACGGGCACATAATTCCTATTTTCAAGAATAAGAACATCACTAATTCTTCCCATAGGCTTTTTAATAGTAGAATCCGGCAAGTGTAAATTCAAAGAACATGATTCAATATCGGTAAGACCAAGCACATCACATAAAGATCTCGGAATTGTAGAAATACTAGCACCCAAGTCACACAAAGCAGAGCACTCATAATTTTTCATCTTGAGTTTGATAGTAGGTTCCCACTCATCATGAAATTTTCTAGGAATTTCAACTTCTAATTCCAACTTTTCTTCCAAAGCTTTTATCATAGCATCAACAATATGTTTAGTACAAGCTTTACTTTGTTCATTAGCATGAGGTGAATTTATCATGGATTGAAACAAAGAAATACAATCAATCAAAGAGCAACTATCATAATTAGATTATTTGTAATCCAAAAGAGTGGGTACATCATTAGCTAAAGTTTTGACCTCTTCAAACCCACTTTTATCAATCTTCTCAACAAGATTTTCACCCTACGAATTATCGGGACGCCTTGTAGCTAAAGTTGACTCTTCTCCAGTCCCTTTTTCATCAATATTAACTTTACTAAACAAGGTATCAATAGAAGAAACACTAATCATTTTAAGATCTTCATCACTTTTGTGAAAGTAATCACTAGAACATGCTTTTTCTAAAAATCCTATTTTAGCTCTAAGCATAGCAGTTCTTTTCTTACTTTGTCCATACAAACATAAAGAGCTTTAAATGATTCCTCAACCATAGGCACAAAAAATTTCATCTTGAGACTTTCCACATCATGAGAAATTCTATCATCACTTCTAAACAAATCATTAATCTTATTCAACTTTTATTCTATGGTAGTGTTGAACTTTTTTTGCGTGTTGATAAATTCAAAATAGACTCTTGACATGGTGATAAATTCACAACTTTTCTTCTATGGTAAGGTTGAATTTTTTTTGCGTGCTCATAAATTCAAAACAAACTCTTGACATGGTGATGTCCTTAGGATGTTACGCATCAGGTTGGGACACATGAAAATAAAATAAGTCTCACTTTTGAGCAAGAACTCCCAATGCATTATAAAAAGTGTTCAGTTCAACTAGTGTATAAGACGTTAGTGCGAATAAAACTTTGTAACGCCCGTGTAATTAAGCTACAATAACCCTCTACTAATGATGCCACGTCACCATTGTTACTCTTGCTAAGGTCACTGTGATAAAAATCAAATCCAAATTCCATTCGAAATACAAATCAAATGTTTACTTCGTTTGTCATGCAAGAAAAATAGTTCATAACATTGAAATATCCACTTAGTAATGGTCTTGGAGAAACCAACGTTTTATAAAGTGATTGAATGCCTTAACCTGATTAAAGCAGTGCCCAAAACAACATTTAGTTTTTTTTTCTAATTTATGAGAATTCCAAATTAATTCAAATCACTCCCAAACTTTTTTGTGACAGTGTGGTATATTGCATAATAATTTTGGAGATCAACCAGACATTTTTCAAAAAATGTTTTAGTGATAAGAGAAAATAAAAAACATAAAAGAAAGAAAACAAAAAAAGAAAAGAACAGAAAAGGAATTCAAAGAAAAGAAAAGGGCCCCCCAGCCGCCCGTGGACACGCGCCGGGCATCCATGCCCCCCTCGCCAACTAGTTCCCCCCGGACGCCCCTCTCTCCCCCCGAAAACCAAGGAGAAAATTCCTTATATAACACTGTTTTAAATTTTGATTCCCTATGACACTGGAATTTTTTTTCTTCCCTATATAACATTGCGCCTAAATTTTATGCCCTTTACGACACTTTCGTCCATTTTAAGCCTTAAATATGTTAAATGACACCTGAAAAGACATATTTACCCCTCATGTGGCATGTGACAAAATTTTACGTTTATGTGTGTATTCGGCCGACTCGTTTTGTGTACGTCACCGACAAGCACCGAGGACAATTCGTACGGCTGGACACAGCCGCCGCGCGTACTGGTGCTGCTCGCACCTCTTGGCCTCCGATGCTGCTGGCCGCAAAGCTTCTTGTGCTCTAAACTGATGGCAGCTGATACGAACGATGCAAGAGATAGAGTCCCTTCGCTCGGACAGGCAGGGGTGCAGGCGCCGTGGCGGTTGGGGTTGACGTACACATCGAAGCTAGCTTTGAATTCTCACATCAAAAGCTAACTAGTTTTTTTTCGAGGGAAAAGCTAACTAGTTGATCGATTTAGCCACTGGCTAGACACGCATGTGCAGGACGCTGATGGCTGATCCCCACATGCGAGAAACACATGCATGTGAGTCATGAGTTGATGCCCACAAGAACTAGCGACGCTCGGTGCTAGTTAGCTTCCTCTACTACGTATATATCAGTGCACGTCCAGCTAGAATTGATCCACATGCCTACCTGCTTGATTCTTGATGTGTACGAAACCCATTTGCTCGAAAAGTTCTCGGGATACCGCTTGGAATAAGCGGTTAACTATCTCAAAAACAATCAACAACTTGAAAAAAAAAGTTCTCGGGCCGGCAAGCACTCGGATACAACTTCACAAAACGAACCGGCCTGATACACATAGTATAAGCTGAAAAATTGTCACATACCATATGAAAGGGTAAATAGGTCTTTTTAGGTGTCATTTAACACCGTTAAGGCTAAAAATGGGTGAAAGTGTTGTAAAAGGCATAAAATTTAGACTCAATGTTAAATAAGGAAAAAAAGTTTTTCAGTGTCAAATAAGGCAACAAATTTTAAGACAGTGTTAAATAAGGAATTCTCTCAAAACCAAGCACCCAGATCCCCTTCCCCCTCTCACTTTGGTCTCTCCTGCGCAAGGCCGAGCGCTTCCATCGTCATCATCCCATCGATCCCATGGCCACCAAGCTCTTCGCTGCCCGAGGCCATGTACAGCTACTGTGACATCGTCGGTTACGTCAACTACATCGGCGGGGTCAACCTTGGAGGCCCTGCATCGTGTGCGTCGTCGCCTTCGTCAAACTTCGCACTACCGGAATCGCACCCTATGCCGACGGCCCTGGCCGTCGGCATAGCCCTGAAAGGCCGTCGGGACAGGCCTATGCCGACGGCACCCGTCGGCATAGGGCCGTCGGCAACATATCCGTCGGCATAGCCAGGAATGCCGTCGGCACAGAAAGGCCATCGGCATAGGCCCTATCCCGACGGCGTCCGTACATCTATGCCGACGGCCCCGGCCGTCGGCAACGTTATCGCCTAACGGCGGCCGCCGTCAAGTGCTGACCAATGCTTGCTCGCCACGTGGCAGGTCTGTGCCGACGGTCTGGCCGTCGGCATAGCTGTCGGCTTAGGTTGAAACTATGCCGACGGCTAGACCGTCGGCATAGACCTGCCACGTGGCAGGCACTGGGAGCTCCTGGAGCAGGCCTATGCCGACGGCTTAGCCGTCGGCTTAGTTTGAAACTATGCCGATGGCTAAGCCGTCGGCATAGACCTGCGACGTGGCAGCCACTGGGAGCTCACGGCAGCTCTATGCCGACGGCCTAGCCGTCGGCATAGTTTTTGTCTGTTTTTTTTTCTTTTTTCTGTTTTGTTTCAGCTCAATTCATTTGAATATATACAGCACACAACAAATATATGCATCACATAACAGCTGGCCCAGCAGCATCACAGAACAAATTCATCATCACACATCATAAGAAGCATCGCAAAGCATAAACATATAAGTATCATCACCACCAAGCATAAGAATCTCACAAACAACAATAAGAAACATCACAAGCATATAAGTATCATCACCACCAAGACCGCCACAATGTGACCCAAAGGCTTAAGCGCCAGGACGTCGAGCACCACGGAGGTCGTCACCGCCAAGACCGCCGAAGCCCAGGTCGTCACTGCTAGCGGCAGCGCTACCGCCAAGACCGCCTCCTCCTCCGCCTCCGCCTCCGTGGATCAGAGTGGTCGGGCTCTGTGTCTCCGGAGTGCTGCGAAGACCACCGCCAACGGTAGATCCACCTGTTCCCTGGATGTTGAAAAGACATATGCACGGGATATATGACTGTGTTGAAAGGCATGACATGCTTTGGGTGAATAGATTGGGGATGAACTAACCGGCGAGGGGCCAGCGGTCTGTGCCACAAACTCCTCAAAGCTCATCAGCATTGATTGTGCTGGAGGGCATTGTGCTGGAGGGAGCTGAGGACACCTGCCGGCCGCCATATCCTGAAAAGCCTGCTGCATCTGGCTATCCCTCTGCACTTGGTGTTCATAAAGCCTCTGATGCCACGCCATGGTCTCCTGGCGTGTGTACTCCATGTAGGCCTACGGTATGACATGATGGAACTCATAAAACTACTAAATGCAGAAAATGAAGTGAGAAATGAAGATAAGAGGGAAAATACTTACAGATTGTTGCTCCTGAAAGAGGTACTGTGTACTAGTCACTGGCTGGCTCGTGCGCTGGCTCAGGCTCGGGTCGATCCGACGAAGCTGTGTGTAGGAGATACTAGGAGTGATCACAGCATCGAGAACCGCCTCCCGACCGTGCTCCTTGGGCCCCATCCTCACCACCTCCATGTCGTCCAGAGGCGCCGCAATGGGGTCAGGTGTGTCAGGATGTAACTCCAGATACGCTTCGGAGTAGGCCTTCTTCCTCTCTGCGGTCTTCTTGCCGTAGTACTTGGGCTCGCCAGGCTTGGGGTCCTTCCGCGTATGGGCGATCTCCCACGCCTGCATGTGTGAGAGCGGTCGCTTCAGTTTCTCCTCCTGCACCACCAAACAGAGGTTAGTCATACATAAGAAAGTGATGGTAAATAGAAGAAGAAGAATATTTAATGGGGTTAGTCATACATTAACTGCCTTGTGGAGATAGTGGTTTCGGTTTCCCTGAGCGCTCCCTCCGTCCCTCGGTTAGCCTTATTTTTGGTTCTCATAGCCGCCCAGGCTCCAGCCTCATCACACCAAAGATCCACCAGTGCCGCCCAGGACTCATCTTTTCCATAACACCAATTTGGACACACCTACATAATAAAAGCATAATGGCATGTAGGTGTGTCCAAATTGGTGTTATGGAAGCATAAAGCATAAAGCATAATGTACCACAAGGTAATGAAAGCATAATATATGAAAGCATACTGAAAAATCTTTTATACTTACCGCCAAGAACTCGGGCCTCTCCAAGGTAATGCCCATCCTCCGCGCTTCTTCCTTGGTCATCTTCACACCAAGATAGTCGTGGTAGTATGTGGAGATGGCCACATAGCGCACCTCGTACTGCATCTGGCGGGCCTTCTTCTTGCATTGGCGCAGCACAATCTGGTCCGCTCTAGCCCTGTGCTCCGGAAGAACTCGATAGAATTTCTACAATCATGCATGAAACAAGAATGGGAGAAGCCATGAGTTAAATCATTCATGAAACTAGAATGGACTTGTGCTTCTGAAGAGAACTCACCCAGAAAGTAGTGATCACGGCCTTGGCATGGGTCTCATGGTCCGCGTGACAGGCCGCTTCCCAGTGGTCCCAGCTCGTGGCCAAAACCCGACGGTCCGGCTGCCTGACTGGATCAGGACAGTACAACCCCGGCCAATATAACTTCAGCAAGACGGTGATGAGGCCGTTGGGAATACGGACCCCTTTAGAATATATCCAGTTGCTGCAAAAGAATGAACTATTAGCATGTCACAAGAAAAATAAATAACAACCGGAATAAGCATGTGACAAGCAACATAATGAACCACTTACTCTTTTCCCGTGGTCTCAATGAGCCACTTCTGCTCCTCAGTAGCAGGAACCTGCTTTGGTAGCTTTGTGTTGCCATGCAGCCACCCCTTCGTGTCAACCCCCTTCCCGTCACCACCCTCCTCCTCGCCTGCCTCCCCCTCCCCAACCTCCTCCCCAACCTCCTCCTCCTCCTCCTCCTCGCCTGCCTCCTCCTCCACCTCCTCCTCCTCCTCCTCCTCCTCGCCTGCCTCACTAGAGGAGGGTACCTCACTAGAGGAGGG